>NC_091750.1:31699128-31734128 GCF_043380555.1 Nothobranchius furzeri | reverse complement strand
ATCCCTATTATTACAATACCGATGGGACCTGTGAATATTGGTGGGGACAAATCTGCAAAAATGGAGAAAAGAAATCCGAACCGCCACAGAAAGGTGAGGAGATGAGTGAACAGGACCAGCACCAAGATCTGGACGTGCACGATGAGAAACGCAGAGTGAGGAGTTCACTAAAGGGAGGTCTAGCCAGCAGGTTCTGATAGATCTAAGTTCATACATGCTTAACTTGTAGAGTTTGTTTCCTTCGTTTAAATGACTTTTGTGGCTCTCTGCTTCACGCTGAGTAAGTGTCTCACTGATGAATATCATTCATGTACGGCAGCAGCTCGCTGCTCCTGGACACACTCCCCCACAGCACCGCTGGACAGGACTGAATCATTATGATGCAGCAGGCTGTGGAAACTCTCCGACATACATGTTAGCATGTTTCTATGTATTTGATGTGGTAACTGAGTCAGTATTAGGTGGGCTTCCATCAGGTAAACCCTGTGGGTGCTAACCTCTGAGCTAGTGTGTGGCTCTAAGAGTCGGGAGTTGTTTTTGTGATGATCTTGTTTCTTCTTCTCATTTGTTTCCACTCTTGATTGTTTCCTGTGCAATTTCATGACCAAATGAATAAATAAAATCAACATTTATTAAAAAATCATCTTAAATAATCGAGCTGAATCGGTGTAACTAGCACGACATGTAAAACAGAATCTTCACCCCGGGCTTGATGTTTGTAACTGAAGGTATTTATAAATGTTTTATTTGGTGTAACTACAACGTACACCTACAGAAACAACACCGGCAGTGACCCGACAGACAGATACAGCCACACACTCCTCCCTCATGCTCTCACATAAACATGTACATTTTTGTGTATATCATACACTCGTTTACACACCCTACTGACTCGGGACTCGGTACCGCTGCACTGAGGGCACCGCTGTTCCCAGACTCCAGAGCTAACCCCGTTCTATTGGGTTGATGAGCAGGCGTTCCTGTCCCATGCAGACCAAAGCGACCCACTACCCCAGACCCCAACCACACTGCCAGCTCCCATTACTAGCCTCCAGCCCCGGGCAGCCAACAGAGGTGTGATAAGACCGCTAGCTAGTCTCCCTCATTTATTTTCTGAAAGAAGCTAGGGACTCATTAAGATCTGGAGGCTGTGAGTGAACCGTACCCCCCTAACTGTCTGATGCCTGCTTCCCCTGAACCCTGTAAGCAACCCTGCTGTCCAATTGTTCACACCATGTATTTTTCTTTTCAGGATTTATTGGCAAGATCCGTCTCCAGATTCCGTTTTACCGACCTCACAGTGAGCCGTGGGTCATCTCCATGTCCCAACTCAACCTGATCATTGGCCTTGCCCAGCTGCAGGAGTATGATGCTGAGGAGGAGAGACGGAATGAAATGGAGCGCAAAAAACATCTCCTCACAATTCTTGAAGAGAAATTCAAGGTAGGTGACTAACCCAACCAAAAAACGCCTTTCTCCATCACAGCCTTGATTGGGCTGAAGGAGGAGGAAGTGATGTCACCTAAAAGGAAGCTGCATTGACGGTTACAAACAGCAAAATGAAATAAAGTAATTCAACTAAATTATCCCCAAAACAAATATTGTTTTAAAGTCTCGTTCTGGAGTATTTCACTTATTCGATTGCACCATCTAGTGGCCGACAAGCATATCACACAACTAATCTCTGGAACCGTTTATTTAAGATGGCAACTTAACGTTTCTGTTTATAAACGTGCTTCTGGAGCGACAAACGGCTAAAACACGCTGTTTTACGAGTATTATTCTCATGTCATGTTGTGTTCTCATATATTTACGTTTTAGAGACTTACTTGTCCATGAAAAGTTCATCAACTCTGAATCAGCCGAGGTATTCCTTAAATTAGAAGCATGTAAGCGGTAGTCTAACGGTATTGGTTAGTTCTGGTCGGCGCTCAGTTTCCTTTTTCACGGAGCTCTACAGGGCAGGGGGCGTGGTTAGCAAACAAAAAAAAAGCCGTACATGATACCACAGTACATGATAAGATGATCACTTGTACGATTTCTCATTTTGGAAAGAGGAAAACTCCGGAAAGCTACTTTAAAGCATCATTTGCAAAATAAGATAACAGTTATGGAAACAATTGAGAAGGGATTTTTGGTGGAGTGGAAAGTATTTTTTTTCCATGCTACACGTACCTGTGCACCACCTATTATGTAGTATGTGCTATGTGCAGAGTAATGCTGCATTGCTGATGGTAATGAACGCTGGACTAAGGAAGTGTCGCATGTGTGTCCTCCAGAGGGAGTGTGAACAAAGAGGAGAGTCTTACTGGTATTCTGTCACAGCATCACTTGTCACCAGGATCGTAGAGAATATTGAGGTAGGTACTTCTACATCATCTCTGGGGTCTGCTCATGTTTCCCGTACCACTTCATGAACGTCAGTTTGTAATTATCATCCTTCGTGCTTCACATACAGCCGGGCTGTTTGTCTGTCTGTCTATGTATGTCGGTCTATATCTGTCCGTCTATATCTGTCCGTCTATATCTGTCTGTCTATATCTGTCTGTCTATATCTGTCTGTCTATATCCGTCTGTCTATATCTGTCCGTCTATATCTGTCCGTCTATATCTGTCTGTCTATATCTGTCTGTCTATATCTGTCTGTCTATATCTGTCTGTCTATATCTGTCTGTCTATATCTGTCTGTCTATATCTGTCTGTCTATCTAAATCTATGTCTGTCTATATCTGTCTGTCTGTATCTGTCTGTCTGTCTATCTAAATCTATATCTGTCTGTCTGTCTATCTAAATCTATGTCTGTCTATATCTGTCTATATCTGCCTGTCTGTCTGTCTGTATTTGTCTATATCTGTCTGTCTGTTTATCTGTCTGTCTATATCTGTCTGTCTGTCTGTCTATCTAAATCTATATCTGTCTATATCTGCCTGTCTGTCTGTCTGTATTTGTCTATATCTGTCTGTCTGTTTATCTGTCTGTCTATATCTGTCTGTCTGTCTATCTAAATCTATGTCTGTCTATATCTGTCTATATCTGCCTGTCTGTCTGTCTGTATTTGTCTATATCTGTCTGTCTGTTTATCTGTCTGTCTATATCTGTCTGTCTGTCTATCTAAATCTATATCTGTCTGTCTGTCTATCTAAATCTATGTCTGTCTATATCTGTCTATATCTGCCTGTCTGTCTGTCTGTATTTGTCTATATCTGTCTGTCTGTTTATCTGTCTGTCTATATCTGTCTGTCTGTCTGTCTATCTAAATCTATGTCTGTCTATATCTGTCTATATCTGCCTGTCTGTCTGTCTGTATTTGTCTATATCTGTCTGTCTGTTTATCTGTCTGTCTATATCTGTCTGTCTGTATCTAAATCTATGTCTGTCTATATCTGTCTATATCTGCCTGTCTGTCTGTATTTGTCTGTATCTGTCTGTCTGTCTATCTAAATCTATATCTGTCTGTCTGTCTATCTAAATCTATATCTGTCTGTCTGTCTATCTAAATCTATATCTGTCTGTCTGTCTATCTAAATCTATATCTGTCTGTCTGTCTATCTAAATCTATGTCTGTCTATATCTGTCTATATCTGCCTGTCTGTCTGTCTGTATTTGTCTATATCTGTCTGTCTGTTTATCTGTCTGTCTATATCTGTCTGTCTGTCTGTCTATCTAAATCTATGTCTGTCTATATCTGTCTATATCTGCCTGTCTGTCTGTCTGTATTTGTCTATATCTGTCTGTCTGTTTATCTGTCTGTCTATATCTGTCTGTCTGTCTATCTAAATCTATGTCTGTCTATATCTGTCTATATCTGCCTGTCTGTCTGTCTGTATTTGTCTATATCTGTCTGTCTGTTTATCTGTCTGTCTATATCTGTCTGTCTGTCTATCTAAATCTATATCTGTCTGTCTGTCTATCTAAATCTATGTCTGTCTATATCTGTCTATATCTGCCTGTCTGTCTGTCTGTATTTGTCTATATCTGTCTGTCTGTTTATCTGTCTGTCTATATCTGTCTGTCTGTCTGTCTATCTAAATCTATGTCTGTCTATATCTGTCTGTCTGTCTATCTAAATCTATGTCTGTCTATATCTGTCTATATCTGCCTGTCTGTCTGTCTGTATTTGTCTATATCTGTCTGTCTGTTTATCTGTCTGTCTATATCTGTCTGTCTGTCTGTCTATCTAAATCTATGTCTGTCTATATCTGTCTATATCTGCCTGTCTGTCTGTCTGTATTTGTCTATATCTGTCTGTCTGTTTATCTGTCTGTCTATATCTGTCTGTCTGTCTATCTAAATCTATGTCTGTCTATATCTGTCTATATCTGCCTGTCTGTCTGTCTGTATTTGTCTATATCTGTCTGTCTGTTTATCTGTCTGTCTATATCTGTCTGTCTGTCTATCTAAATCTATATCTGTCTGTCTGTCTATCTAAATCTATGTCTGTCTATATCTGTCTATATCTGCCTGTCTGTCTGTCTGTATTTGTCTATATCTGTCTGTCTGTTTATCTGTCTGTCTATATCTGTCTGTCTGTCTGTCTATCTAAATCTATATCTGTCTATATCTGCCTGTCTGTCTGTCTGTATTTGTCTATATCTGTCTGTCTGTTTATCTGTCTGTCTATATCTGTCTGTCTGTCTATCTAAATCTATGTCTGTCTATATCTGTCTATATCTGCCTGTCTGTCTGTCTGTATTTGTCTGTATCTGTCTGTCTGTCTATCTAAATCTATATCTGTCTGTCTGTCTATCTAAATCTATATCTGTCTGTCTGTCTATCTAAATCTATATCTGTCTGTCTGTCTATCTAAATCTATGTCTGTCTATATCTGTCTATATCTGCCTGTCTGTCTGTATTTGTCTATATCTGTCTGTCTGTTTATCTGTCTGTCTATATCTGTCTGTCTGTCTGTCTATCTAAATCTATGTCTGTCTATATCTGTCTATATCTGCCTGTCTGTCTGTCTGTATTTGTCTATATCTGTCTGTCTGTTTATCTGTCTGTCTATATCTGTCTGTCTGTCTATCTAAATCTATGTCTGTCTATATCTGTCTATATCTGCCTGTCTGTCTGTCTGTATTTGTCTATATCTGTCTGTCTGTTTATCTGTCTGTATCTGTCTGTCTGTCTATCTAAATCTATATCTGTCTGTCTGTCTATCTAAATCTATGTCTGTCTATATCTGTCTATATCTGCCTGTCTGTCTGTCTGTATTTGTCTGTCTGTCTATCTAAATCTTATGTCTGTCTATATCTGTCTATATCTGCCTGTCTGTCTGTCTGTATTTGTCTATATCTGTCTGTCTGTCTATCTAAATCTATATCTGTCTGTCTGTCTATCTAAATCTATATCTGTCTGTCTGTCTATCTAAATCTATATCTGTCTGTCTATATCTGTATCTGTCTGTCTGTCTATCTAAATCTATATCTGTCTGTCTGTCTATCTAAATCTATATCTGTCTGTCTGTCTATCTAAATCTATATCTGTCTGTCTGTCTATCTAAATCTATATCTGCCTGTCTGTCTGTCTGTATTTGTCTGTATCTGTCTGTCTGTCTATCTAAATCTATATCTGTCTGTCTGTCTATCTAAATCTATATCTGTCTGTCTGTCTATCTAAATCTATATCTGTCTATATCTGTCTATATCTGCCTGTCTGTCTGTATTTGTCTATATCTGTCTGTTTATCTGTCTGTCTATATCTGTCTGTCTGTCTGTCTATCTAAATCTATGTCTGTCTATATCTGTCTATATCTGCCTGTCTGTCTGTCTGTATTTGTCTATATCTGTCTGTCTGTTTATCTGTCTGTCTATATCTGTCTGTCTGTCTATCTAAATCTATGTCTGTCTATATCTGTCTATATCTGCCTGTCTGTCTGTCTGTATTTGTCTATATCTGTCTGTCTGTTTATCTGTCTGTATCTGTCTGTCTGTCTATCTAAATCTATATCTGTCTGTCTGTCTATCTAAATCTATGTCTGTCTATATCTGTCTATATCTGCCTGTCTGTCTGTCTGTATTTGTCTGTCTGTCTATCTAAATCTTATGTCTGTCTATATCTGTCTATATCTGCCTGTCTGTCTGTCTGTATTTGTCTATATCTGTCTGTCTGTCTATCTAAATCTATATCTGTCTGTCTGTCTATCTAAATCTATATCTGTCTGTCTATATCTGTATCTGTCTGTCTGTCTATCTAAATCTATATCTGTCTGTCTGTCTATCTAAATCTATATCTGTCTGTCTGTCTATCTAAATCTATATCTGTCTGTCTGTCTATCTAAATCTATATCTGTCTGTCTATATCTGTATCTGTCTGTCTGCCTACCTATGAGAGAAAAGAAAATAAGGAATCATGGCTGAAAACACAGAAAGAAATGATGTCAATAATTAGAACCATCGTATTAGGACTGTAACATTAACCCTTTAAGCGCCAAAGTCGTAATATTGCGTTTAACAAATATAATCCCTCATAAAGTTGTTACTTTATACCAGAAGACAGTGGAGACGTGTCAATCTGAGTTACACTTTTGGGTGTTTCTCTTCCCGACTGACGAGTGGAGCACACAGACGGCCAATGTTAATAAATATTACAGATCTTTGCCCGGTAATGGCTGACTGTAATTTTCACCCTCTGAAAAAGGAGGTGGCGTTTCTGTGTGCCTTATGAGAGTAAACACGCTTCACACACGTGATCCAAAGCTTGTTTTCCTGTGTTCAGGACATGATGGGTGAGGAAAGGGTGGTACAACACTGCTAACAGTGACAGACATATTGGGAATGTAGAGAAGACACAACAGCAGGGCAGACGCGGTCGATGTGAAACTGACAGTAAAATTGATATGAATGTTCCAGCCATCATAATAAAACTGAATTTGTAAAAGGGGAAAACTTGACTTTTGAAATCACAAAGTACATTTTATGAAGCAAAGAGCAAGTTGCCACATCTGGTAGCCCACTGATCTGTCAGATCTCGCCACTGCACCCAGAAGAATATCTTTGTTTTAAAGCACAGTTAAACATTGTAGGAAAAGGGTTTTAACGTGCTGCTTCTATGTAACTGTTGGTGTGAGACTACTGAGGTAGCTGTTCCCACTGTGTACAGGTAATGACTGACATGATTTCTCTGCTTTTTGTGCAGCTGAAGATCCAAGATGTGCATCTTCGATTTGAGGATGACATTTCTAATTCAGAGAAGCCATTTTCTTTTGGAGTTTGCATCGACAATGTATCTGCTCAGAATCCCTCCAAAGAGTCTGTAAGTGCTATGGCTTTTAAAATATTGGATTATTATCTTAAGTATCACATGCTAAAGCTTTTAGACTGATTTTATTTTGTAAAGTGTTTTGTCATTTCATGTCTGAAAGCATCAGTCTGGTGAATTTAGAAAAAGAAGCGGATTTACACCTGTAAGAATGTGTAAATTCATGGTATTGTAGTATTAATATAGTATTAATATAGTGTAATGCACACCCCCAAACTGGATTGGGAGAGGAAGCCTGTGGATAATCTGAAAGCCAGGTACCAACGTGTGAGCCATGCATCGGTGTCCTTCGTTTGGTGGAGCCATTGCAGCAGCGCGTGGTCCAAGCTAGGTGTGAAGGGCCGACCCAGGAGCAGACGAACATGAAACGCACACGCTTTGTGGCCAAATTAGCCCCTTTGAATCCAAAATGGGTCACCAATGTGATTTGTGGAGATTAGATGAGAAAATGTTTTTGTGGGAGTTAGGTATGGATTGATGGCGAGGGCTTCACAGGTAAACTAGTTCCACTACTAAACAGTGTCTTTTTAAAGACAACAACAGAAAATAAATCAACTGGAACCGGGGGAACAACTTGGGGCTCTTCCCTGCTTGTATGACCCAATCCCAAACCAAGTTGTGGTGGAATATCTTTGAGAGACTTATTAAAACGATGAGAAAGAGTCCATGGTTCAGTCCAAAGGGTTCCATTTCAGTATTGCAATATCAAAATGAGGAGACTGTCACAGAGGCTCTTCCCAAAGCACGCGCACACACACACACACACACACACACACGCACGCACGCACACTTCTATTTATCTGCCTTTAACCCCCACCCCCACGGGAGAGAACAAAAGGAAGCCTAAAGTCTTATCTCAGAGAGAATGGTAGGGGTCTAAACCAGGGGTCGGCAACCTGTTCCCATCAAAGAGCCATTATTACCCGTTTCCCACAGTAAAGAAAACACCGCAGCAGCCACGGCGTTGTGGGCGGGGCCTACTCTCAGACAGCAGAGAGCTGCTTTAACCAATCACAACAGGTGACAGCAGCCAGTACCGGTCGCTCGTGTACGTCAAAGTTATCTTTCATAAGACGATAATCAATAAAATGATTTATATAAAGTGGATCCAGAAGTTGTAGCCCGTCTCTGCTACAATATTTAGATATTTTTCACCCTGTTGGTGGTTTTACTGAGCAGGTGCCACTTTTGTCATACGTTTCTTTTTAAAACATGTTTAGACTGTTCAGAATACAAATCCAGGCTCTGTCACGTTTGATTGTTGTAATTAAACTTTGTAGGTGGGGAAGGTCAGAAAAGGATCCGATCATTTTGTTTTTCCCTCATTTACAGAGACGGAGATAACGGCGCAGTGCGCCTGGCTCTGGTGGTAATCAAGTTAAATTTTATCTCTTTGCAACAATTTTCACAAGAAAACAGAACAGTTAAAAGCAGGGCTTGTGTTGTGTTGACCGGACAGTTCCCGTATTTGGCCGTTTATTTTGACGGAGAAAGAATAGAAAGAATTACCCCGACGCATGCAGACGAACTGACACTTTATTCTACGCACATCGCAGATGTAGCTAAATCACTCGAGAAAAGATTCCCATCTGAACATCTGAGCTGGACACTGCTCAGCGCAGCTCTCTGTCAGCGTGTACTACATAAGGTCCACAGCGAGCTGAAGATGTGGAGAGGGGCTTGGAGCGCGTCGCAGAACCAGAGCGCATGCGGGAAGATTCCTCCCACTGAAGCGAGTGTTTTCCAAACCCGGTCTCTCAGAGAGACTTGTCACTTAGAAAATGCTCCCTGATGATGAAACTTTGGCTGAATAGCGCTTGTTCCTGTCTCCAATGTGGCGACACATCCAGGAGCCGTCTGAGGAGAATCCCAGAATCTCACATTGTCTTCAGCTCAGAAAGCGCCTATGATTACGTACAAGCGTGACGCGTCAACCCGGTCTCACAGTAAGACCGGGTTGGACCTGTTCAGGTTTACGCAGTCAATCTTTACATTTAGAATTAGCACACAGATGTAAAATTAATGCAGTAAAATATAAAGCATTTTATTTAAATATCCATTCATTATTTTACAAGCACAGAGAGCCGCATCAGATGGATGGAAGAGCCGCGGGTTGCCGACCCCTGGTATAGAGCATTGACACACACACACACACACACACACACACACACACACACACACACACACATATATATATATATATATGGACAATGGGTTTCCATAGACTCCAATAATGAGTTTTTGAGGTAAAATGGGAGGTGGCCACCACCGCCATTTTGACCGTGTCACAGGTTCCGTCAAGCCCAGACAATTCCACAAAAGGGAAGAGAGGTGGGGCTGTAAGGCTGGGATCAAATGACGACACCCGTCGAATTGAAGCTAATGTAGCTACAAGCTAACCTGAAGCTACCCCAAAGCTAACGCGGAGGTGTGAGCTAAGCTAATGGAGGTAGCAACCTAGCTACAACCAGAGTTAACTGTGCACAACACCAGAGCTTCTGAGTCAGAGATACGCCGGGCTGACCGCTGGGTAAAACCGGGTGGAACACAGAGGTCTCCCGAGAGCTCCACAAGCCGATAGTGGGAACCCAGCTCCACCAACATGTTATATTTCAACCCATTTTCTTAAGTGCAGCATTATGTTACATGTACTGGGTTTTACCCTATTACATTTAAATTTCATGGTTAAACAGTACATGTTAAAATCTAAGCTCAGCTCGGCAGTGACCTAAAATACATAAATATAATTTTACTTACCGAAAAACATGAAGTGGAGACTCCTTGGACGCTCTATTAGTGCAATTAATACCACAGCAAGTCATTTTGTCCAACAATTGCACAAAAATATCCAAAAAGAACGCACAAACGTTACAACTAATGGTCTAAGTTGAGAGACTAAAAATCCCGGAACAGTTTCCAGGCCAGACCGAGGCTCTACTGAGGCCTTTCCATGGAGCTAGCTCTGTGGTCACGTGGGTCTGATGCTCATTAATTATACAGAATTTTAGGCTTTTAATACACTTAAACAGAAGAGTGAGAAAAACATTCACCCCCCTCAGAGTTGTCATGAGTGTAAACTAGATCATTTAAACCAAAAACATGTTCTGGTACCAGTAGGGCTGGGCGATATGGCAAAAATAGAATATCACGATTTTTCCAATATTTTATCAGGATTTCGATTTTATCACGATTTTTTATCCATGAATAGCATAACTTCAATTGCGTATTAAAGAAGAGAAACATTGAATAAATAAACATTTATTCATATTAGGGATAATCAGCACAGTGCTAACACACTTATATTTTAAACTCACACCAGAGATGATAAAAGCCCTGAGAGAAACAATTACAAAAATCAGTTTTTCTCATTTTTCAAGTAACTTAACATAAATTAAAATCGTAAACATATTTAAAGTGCAAACATGTCAATTGCAAACGTATTGTACAAACATTAACATGTTCAAAATACTATGTAGCTCCCAGTTGCTCATGTAGTGGATAGTTAAGCTCAAATACGGCTCTGATGTGCGGCTGGACCAGAGATCGCTTGTGGTAGCAAAAAACTGCGCATTCTGAATATTTTCTGCAACTCTCACTTTGCATTGAGCGTACATGCGTGGAATGGCGATGTTCGGAAAATACTTGCGGCTGGAAAACTCGTAGCGCGGATCCAATGTTTTTATCATGTTCTTAAATCCCGCTCCTACTGTTCACACGGGACACAAATCTTTAACCAAGTGGTACGTCACTGCATCTGTCACGCTGCTCCATCGTCTGCTGTCTCTGTCGTAGGGAGTGAGTTTTGTGTGTTTCTGTTAGCGTTTGCTGCCTGGAAGAAGCACTAGCCGCTGCAGCTTTTTAGCTTTAGCTGCCAGCTGGCTCTCATTGTATTGTTTGGGATGCCTTCTTTTTAAGTGATTAAACAAGTTTGTGGTGTTGCCATCACTTGCGTTGACGCTCTCCTTGTAAATGACGTGTCACTGCTCTTTGTCATCTGGTGAAAAACCAAACCAGTTCCATATAACGGACGAGGCGTTCCTCTTCGGAACAAAAACCTCGCTGTCGCTCTCAGCCGCGGCCGAAGCCATGTTTGTTCACACACAGGTGAAAACAAGCGGGGCACTAATATATTACTATGACTCACTCTGATTGGTTAAGGGTCAAACAAAGGCGTGTCATTCGCAGGAGGTAAGTTCCCTTTTCATTCAGAGGCAGAAATTCAACAGCAGAGCTGTGAATCGTGATAAAAAGGTCTCTCAACAATGACAGACCGTCAGATGTGTAGGTCGTGAAACGGTCTAAAATCGTCATATCGCCCAGCCCTAGGCACCAGGCTGTAAACATGTTTATTTCTGCTGTGAAATTGGTATTTTTAACATGGGAGTCAATGAGGATTTGCTCGCTTCTGACACCAGCCCCTAGTGGATGAGGGTGGAACTGCAATTTATTTCATTTCCGCATTGGCCTCAATTTCAGACCCACATTGTGGGGACTTGGTCTAGAGCCAAAGGTTGAGGGCTAGGCTTCACAGAGGGGTGTGTAAACAATGCTTCTCCTGCTCTGAAGCTGTAGCTAGACAGAAAACCTTTATGGCTGTCATAAACCCAACTTCTCTGGCCCCACTGTAAGTTTGTAAGGGTCAGCTAAATAAGAGAAATCAAATGTATCTATTATATTTCTCCCTTTTGACTATTCATTAACCACTAAGAAAACTTTGACTAACTATAAATAATTTAAGACAAATACACATGCACACAATAAAATGGAAAAGACATACATGCATGGGCAGGGCCCTGACAAATCACCATGACGGTACAACATCAGAAAACCCAGTAAGGTTCAGCCTAAGCCCTGAAAAAGACACGTAAATACATAGTCATCACACAAGTCTCATTTTGCATTGGGTTGATGTTCATAGCTGCAGCTATCGATTAATTCAGTAATCCATTTGACTCAGTAATCGGATAATCCTTAATGTTTCCTTGAAAATGTGGTAAAAATGTAAACAGAGCAGTACTAGTTGTGTAAAACAAGTCAACGAGTATATTTATACAGCAATTTTTATTTTATTCAGTTCCTTTTCATTTGCCATCTTTAACTCAGCAGCGTGTTCAGCTGAGAACATGCTAGCTGGATTTGCCTGGGCCAGTCTGTCAAACGATGCAGACTTCTGAGCTATAGTCATATGTATATATACCAGCTAACAACTAGGATTGCTCTAACGATAAAACTACTAAACTCCAAAACAGTTAAACACGCTTTTCCTTTTTGCAGTAAAATCTGCAATGTTCCAAATAAAATGGCTGAAAATTAAAGACATGCATGAAAAACCAAAGCCCACCAGCAAGTGCTTAGTAACTTTTATTTAGAGAGGCGCTATATAAAAGATAATATCCTCTTCAAACATTTTGCTCTCACTCTCATACTGACGCAATAAAACACGGAGAAAAAACACTTAAACGATAAATGAGCCGCACTTGTATAGCGCCTCTCAGAGTAAGGACTCCAAAGTGCTTTACACTACAGTGTATCATTCATCCATTCACACACTGGTGGGGATGAGCTACGAGGTAGCCACAGCTGCCCTGGGGCACACTGACAGAGGCGAGGCTGCCGAGCACAGGCGCTACCAGTCCCTCCGACCACCACCAGCAGGCTTAAGGGTCTTGCCCAAGGACACAACAGCAGAATTCTCTGTCTGGACCCAGAATCGTACCTGCAACCTTCTGATTACTGGACAACCCACTCAACCTGTTGAGCTACTGCTGCATGCTGATTCTGGCTGCTGACTTTGCCCCCTAGCCAATCAGCAGCCAGAATCAGGATGCCGGTCTGACACAGCCTTGCCAGGTACCTCAACAGAGTGGAGACTAAAAATAAGGAATAAAGTCGAGGGGAAATACCCAACCGTGCCCTTGGAAACAGCGGTCTGGCCGAGCTGCACTGAGTACTTGTCTGAGTAGTGCTCCTGGAATACCACCTTTAGAGGAGTCATGTAGGCTCCAAACCTTCAGCTCCATCCATTAGTGTCTGTAAGAAGGTGCGAGATCTCGGCAATGCATTATCAGTTAAAACGGTACAGTCATCAGACGGAAGCACACGAAACGAAGGAAACCCATGGTGCAAAAGAGGTCACAGACAAGAGTCTTAAACAAATGCAACATCACCAAGTGAACAGTGATGTCACATGAAATTCTAATAAAATAATAATAGAAAAGTTAAACAAAAACTAAATGATGACCGTGAAAGACTCCCTAACACATGTGACAGGTGCTTTACTCCAAACAGGAACACAACTTCATTAGTGATGGTTCTTTACAGGAACAAGAAATAAGAAAATTCAAAGCTAAACAAGAAGAATAAGATAGTCATAACACTTCAAAACGAACAAGAAATGTAGATTATGAAGAAGACGAGTTGGACACAAATATAGGATTAAATTTAAAACCGATTTTTAGATTGTCCCCTTTTTAAATTTCATATTCCATCAACGCTCAGCTGCACAAAACCAGCTATTGGGTCAGCGTTATTAAGTATAATTTAATATGAGCTTTTGTTTGGGGTGGACCCCTATCATCAACATGCTGGTCTTTAATTATGAATATGTTAAAATAGCCTTAAAGTACCGTACAGCTGCTAACAAAATACAGATGTAAAAGGAAACACTTTATTGATGTGACTATACATTTGAACAGCTTGTACTCTGGTCACACATGGCAATCACGCTAATATTAGTTTTAAATGACATGCGTGATGTTTTTTCTTTGGTCTGTAATATGAGAGCTAAATGTGTATTTGTGATAATTGGTTTATCACCAAAAATTATTACCTATTACCTAGATCTTAAAAAGCAGCTCAGATGATGAAACTGCAACTATGATTCTGATAACAAGCTAACACATTGAACTAGCTCCTCTAAGATAAGCGGCTAGCAGAGCTTCTGACTGACAGTTTATGTGCAGCAGCAAATCAACTATCCTGATTAACAAGGTTATAAAAGCTCATAAATGAAAAATCACTTTGATGTGTGGGGGAACTTTTCCAGGCCCTCTTTAGCAGGGTGGGACTGGGAGGAGAGAGCTGTAGCCTTTTAGCTGGAAGCTAACCGGAGCCAGAAACCTCAGCACAAAGTGCGTTCGTTAAGCCAGCATGACGAACAAGGGAAGCGAGCGGCAGCAGAAAGCGGGGGCGGGGCGGAGATAGTGGAATTTTGGGGATACAGTCTGTGCTGGAGCGGGTGAACCAGGCGGCGGCACGGCGGCCCAAAGTAAGCGCAGCCTGGGAAGCTCCGCTCGGCAGCACCGTCTTCGATGCTCCGGTGTCGGCGCGCGGAGGAAGTGGTGGTGCCGAAAACAAGAGCGGTGGCTGGCAAACATCTCAACCTTCGCATGGAGACAGCCGAGCAGCGCGGGGCAGCTCGTAGGGGGCGGGCATATTACGCGAACGGACCCATCTCATTGGCCGCATATCAGAAGGGCTACATTTGATTGGTCAAATAATACTTCCGCGTTAAAAACAGAGCTGGTTTGCAAAAAACTGATGTATGACACGGATGGAAATGTTTGAACCAAACATTTATCGCCGTTTTTGACGTGCTTTGCGATGGGCCTATCGCACGTCCTATTATCGCGATGACGATAATTTTTCGATATATTGTGCAGCCCTAAATTGTAGACTTCCAGACGCTTGAAAGCCTTTCATTGTCATGAGTGAAGGGTCCAGGACTTTCTGTTCAGTAAGAGTAAATATCGCCCCAGCAGATTTGTGACGGAAACACCGGCGAACGAGACCGGCGTTTTCCTTCATCCAAGAGCTCATAGCTTTACTTTTGTCTTCAGTACACATTTAATGCTTCTCTCTGAAGCTCCTCGTGTATTTGGACTGTGACGTGTTTATACATCGGGGATTTTGTCCGTAGACTCTCCTAAAAAGTGTATGTCGCGTATTTATGGCAGGCCACTCATTTTTGTGCCACCCAGCCACTCGTGCGTGCACGAAAAGATGTCAACATAACTCCTTTTTTATGCTTTTTTCCCCTCAGTTTCAAAAGAGGGAACCTTTGTACAAAGTACCCTGCTATCAGCATACGAAAGCATGTTGTAAAAATAAAAAGTGAAAATCCCCCCCCCCCCCCCCTGCTTTTTTCACTAATGGCTCACTGGTTATAACTTCCAGTACCCTCTCCAAACCTCCTCCGATTCAGCTCCTCTGGGTCACAGCACACAAGCCACTGCAGACACACAAGCACGAACACATGCACACCCACCCCTCTGGGTTCATCACTTAGTTGTTGTTCTGCTATTTGCTTTCCTTTGCAGATGGTGAAGCTCCTGCGACAAAAGCAGTTGGAGATTCAAAACTTTAGCGTCTACTGGGATACTGAATGTGAGATGCTGGGAAAGCTGCCTGCAAGTCAGATTCAGGTCAGTAACACATGGTTAGTAGACCTCCTTGACTGGAAACATCACACATAGTAATAAGGAATGCAAGGGACTCTTCCCTTTCACAGTAAGTTGTGTTTCAAACTCGAAGAAAACTATGATTCAGCACTTTATGACTGAAGATTTATGAACACCTTCTTAACTTCAGGGTTCATTTCAAGATCCTGGTTCTGGTCTATAGGGCCTTACATGGACAAGCACCATCATACATTGGTGATCTTCTTAGTCCCTACACCCCCAGCAGGTCCCTGAGGTCCAGTGATCAAAGCCTACTGGTTGTGCAGCACCAGGCTAAAGGTCAAAGGTGACAGATCATCTGCTGCTGTGGCCCCCAGACTCTGGACCTCTCTCCCCCTGAGCCTGTGATCAGTGGACTCCTTTAAAGGTGTAAAGCACTGAAAAGACATTTTAATGATTATTTCTTATTATGATTGAGAGTATCTGATAATAATTGGGCAGTAGAGGGCGATATCGTTCTCTGTCTACAGATAAAGGGAAGCAACGCCACAAACATCGGTAGCTCTGACGAAGGTGGCAGTCGAAGCCGAAACATGTCCGCTATGGTAAAAACAAGCTCCTCTCACTGTGTTTGATGTAGAACCAAAGTAAATGGAGTCTCTCTGAGTGTTTCATGCAGACTGAACATGAAAATAGTCTCCTACACCTATCTCCTGCATTAGCGTCTGATAGAAAACAGACGGTGAAACTCTAGGATTAGAAAAACCTGACAGATCTACGTCACACTCACTAACATTCATGGACTCACCCATCTTGAGTTGTGACGGGGAAGGCTGTTGTTGTTTAACATCCAGGAAATGGCAGAGAACGTAAACGCAGTCCAGTAGAAGCTAACTGCTAGCAGTGGCAACTCTACAACACGCCAGAACTCCAGTAGGCTTGTGATGTTTGTAGAAATAAAACATCTACATTGCAAGTCAGTGGTAGGGTTGCGTTGCTGTTACGTATCCAATCCAAGGACAGATGTCCAAATATCAGCAGATAAGAATCCAGATCCTGCCGTCTGAAGCTCAGTTGTGATGCATTACATGTTTAACTGACACATTATCTGTTAAATTGCTGTTATTCATTTGCAGCTTGGTTGTACAGAGCGTATTCCTCCAGGATCATTCACGCAAACACATAATTTAGCGCACGTATGTATTTCAGTACATTTTTCTGTACATACACATTAGTTTAGTTTGTTTGATTGTGATGTACATAGAGCTGTGTTGTGTGTTCTTCTATATTCCTTTAGCTATAAGAGCTGTTCTCATTTGTGGGATAATAAGGTTTTTTCTATAGGGTTAGGGTTAGGTCTTACCATAGTTGGAAATGGTGCACCAGTATGTTGTTTCCCCCTGAGAACAACTTGTCTCCCACTGGAGACCACTACAACAGTATTGATTAAATAAGTTGATGGTTGCTTTGTGTTGCCAGTTACTCGAACTAATTTTCTTCATACTGTAGGTCAGTATTGTATAGAGCAATGGTGGAATGGAATGGTTTACCACGATTCTTGAGGGATCAGTTACAAAGGAGTGATTTCTGTAAGAGGTTGCGGATATTTATTTATACCCTTTTTACATGAGTTTGAGGAAGATGAGTTTTATGTTTTATTTATTTTGTGTTATCTTGTCCAGTGTGTGTGGAGGAATTTTTGTTTTATGTTACTGAATTATATTTTGTTGCTGTATTGGGTGGATTGTGGTGTATTCTTACAGTGGAGATGTATACTGTAAATGGAAATGGTTTGTTTGCTTGTGAGCCGTGTTGATGCATTAATGTATTTTTTTGGTGAGGTCATGACCCCAGGAAGAATGGGGGCAGCAGTAGCTCAAAAGGTTGAGCAGGTTGTCCAGTAATCGGAAGGTTGCAGGTTCGATCCCGGCTCCGGACAGAGAATTCTGCTGTTGTGTCCTTGGGCAAGACGCTCAACCCACCTTGTCTGCTGGTGGTGGTCGGACGGACCGGTGGCGCCTGTGCTCGGCAGCCTCGTCTCTGTCAGTGCGCCCCAGGGCAGCTGTGGCTACATTGTAGCTCATCCCCATCAGTGTATGAATGTGTGTGTGAATGGATGAATGATACACTGTAGTGTAAAGTGCTTTGGAGTCCTTACTCTGAGAGGCGCTATACAAGTGCGGCTCATTCATTAATTCATTCAATAGCAATTGTTTTAACAGTGGCTAGTGGGGATCTCAATAAACAAACAAACAAACAAACCTAAAAAGGCAGCTGAAAACTGGTGTGACCTTCCGTTGATCCTTCCTCACATGCTGCTTTTTCCATCAGTTCAGTCTTCTTCATGTTGTTATTTCTACTCTTAACATCGTAACGCCGCTCCCCACGGGGGTGGGTCAAATGTGGAAATGAATTTTTCCAGTGTGTGATGATGACTAATGTGACTTTAACTTGGGCCCTAGGCCTTTTTTTCTTTGGGCCCTGGTGCCTCCCAATCGGGGGCCTTTGGAGTTTCATGTCCCAAGTGTCAGTGATTGTTTGCATTCCCCAAGCACAGCTACAGCTACAATCAAAACAGTTTACGTAGATTGTAAACACAGCAATTTTTTGGGATTTTGATACGTTAAGATGAAATAATACTTGAACTTTACTTTAGAAGAGCAGCCCTGTGTGAAAGTGCTGACAGGATGGAGGTTTTGAGTTTAGGAAATTTAGTCAATTGTTTTGTTTGTTCCTGGGGTCCTCGGCTAAATTTGTTCAAGGTTTTTTTTCCCAGCAGACACCAGTGAAGGCCAGATGCTCTTCTAAAATAAAGTTCAAATATCATTGTTTCTTAATTTATTACAATTTAAAATGGCCTTGTTTCCCACCTGGGCTGTTTGATTGTGGTTTTAGTTGTGTTTGGAGAATGTGGACAGTTGTAGATGTTTGGGACCTGAAACTGTACCGGCCCCCAACTGGGGGGGTGTTAGGGTTAAACAGGTTCACTTTAAATGTTCCTCCTGTTTTCTTGTGAAGATCTGTTTAATTAAATTATTTGTTCTTTTTCATAATCAATTTTATTGATTTTTTGTTTAATACAAGATGAGACATCCACCTTTTGTGCCAGAGCCTGAATCTCAGCCAAAGTTCAAAGCTTTTGACTCATCTCGACAATTATATGAGTTTGTTCGTTCACAACAATGCATCCCATCCCTGAGCTCCGGGATCGAGCCACTATTCCTCGACAGCTCATAAATTTTCCGGTAAGCCAGGTAACCGCTCAGGCCAAACAGCAGGAACCCCGACACCAAAACGACGAATATCCAAACATCTTCAGAATCCTCTACAGACAGCTGAGAGAGGCAGATCAGGTTCCACTGTTTCCAGGAGTCCATGATATACCCAGCTGCCTCTGTCCCAGAGGGGCATCCAGAAGCCCCTTCTCCCGTTCTCATCGTTGAAAAAATGTTGTCACTCGCGTTGAGACCACCTGACCAGATCCATTTTTAATAATTTCCAGTTTCCAGAAAAAATGCAGAAATGCCATGCACAGACAGGACAAAGAGCCTTGGGATAAGAAGGGAGGGAGAGGAGTCTGTACTCTCCAAGAGCCGGAAGAAGAAGCTCGGTCTCTATTTTTTTTCTCTTTCCAGATAAATTTTGAGAGATCCCGTTCCATTTCCTTTGCTAACACTTTAGAAATGTAAATAGGTAGCATCTGCATAGGATACAGAAGGCGAGGTAAGATATTCATTTTAATAAGGTTTACTCTACCCACCCATGAGACCGGCAGATCCATCCACCTGACAAGAACTTTTTTAATATTCCTATAAACTACATCTATATTTTTCTTCAAGATACTCTTAATATTAGGGGTGAGGCAAATCCCAAGATACACGAATCCCTAGGTAGACCATGCAAAAGGGAATCCATCAGGCCTTCCAGATCTCCCCCAGTCACCCACCGGCATGGCAATAGATTTTCCGAAGTTGACCTTATACCCAGAAAGGGAACCAAAAATCTTGATGACCGACATAATGGCTGGTATTGATTCATCAGGATTTTTAACAAACAGCAGCACATCATCTGCATACAAGACAATTTTGTATTTAATAGTTCCTATTTTATATCCTGTTGTATTTTTGAGAGTTCTAATGGCCTCCGCCAATGGCTCAATCACCAGAGCAAACACAAGAGGAGGTAACAGATCACCCTGACGAGTTGATCTACCCAAGCAAAATTCTTGTGACTTAATGCCATTTACATGCACACTTGCCCTTGGAGCATGATACAGTAATTTGGTTGAATTAATAAAACTTTCTCCGAGCTGGAACTTGAGCAATACTGAGAACATGAACGGCAACTGTACATGATCGAAGGCCTTCTCTGCATCGAGGGAGATAAGGCCTTGGGTTTTGGTTAAACTGGAATGCTGGATTACATTCAGCAGCCTCCTCATGTTAGTAAAGGACGGTCTGTTCCTGAGAAAACCGGTCTGGTCCTCCCTGATCAAAAATAGTAGGTGTTGTTCCAGTCTCTTCGCTAAAATTTTAGAAAAAATCTTGCTGTGCACATTAAGGCGATAGGAGCTACATTTATCAGGTGGCTTATCTTTTTGATGTATTAGGGAGATGTTTGCCAAATATAGGGAGCAAGGGAGAGAGCCGATTTCAGTTGAGTGCCTATACATATTTGAAAGGGGATGGATCGGAGCTGGACAGGAGATTAAGTCCAGAGACCTGGTGGACCACTTTGTGAAGTGTTGGCAACAATCATCATCTTTAGAAGAAGCAAGAATACGACCAACACTTTGTCCATCATGGGAGAAGAAGTGAAGGAATCTAAATACCTGGTGTTTATAAGAATTAACAGAGCAGACTGGACTTCTGGAGGATGCTGAGACTCTTCAGGGTTTACAGCAAAAGGTTACAAATGTTCCATCAGTCTGTTGTGGAGAATGTGATCACATCCACATTCCAGAGGGTGATGTGAGTCGAAGAGGAGGCACTGGTCCGTGTGTGTGGGCTTCCGGTACACTTCAATGTTGAGGTTGCCATTTTCTTCAAAGTGCACAGCGCAGTCCAGGAAAGGCAAGCAGTTGTCCTTTATGTTTTTCCATGGAACACAAACTTAGAGTAATCAAGACCTTACACCACCGGGCAGAACATGGTCCCTCTAAGCTGGAAGGGAAAAAGAAGGAACACACACATATAAAGGAATCACTTAAAACATGTGGCTATCCTAATTGGGCGTTTATAAAGTCAGCAAAGATGCACAGAAAAGAAGACCAGACACCAGAGAGGGAGGATAAGAAAGACAGACGCAACAACCTTGTCATCCCCTATGTAGCCGGTGTATCAGAGAAACTCAGGAGGGTTTTCTCCAAACACAACATACCAGTGTACTTCAGGCCCAGCAACACACTCAGACAGAACCTGGTTCACCCGAAAGACAAAACTCCTAAACACAAACTGAACAATGTGGTGTATGCTGTACAGTGCAGCGAGGAATGCCCAGACCTCTACATCGGAGAAACCAAACAGCCACTTCACAAGCGCATGGCACAACATAGAAGAGCCACCTCCACGGGACAGGACTCAGCAGTCCATTTGCATCTAAAGGACAAAGGTCACTCTTTCGAGGATGCCAACGTTCACATTTTGGACAGATGGTTTGAAAGAGGAGTAAAGGAAGCCATTTATGTCCACTGTGAGCAACCATCTTTGAACAGAGGCGGTGGTCTACGACACCAACTGTCTGCCATCTATAATCCAGTTTTGAGATCCCTTCCCAGATGCCTCAACGCCCACGCATATCCTGGGCCATCTGACCTCAGGAATTCACATGATAGGGTGGGGCCAGGCTTCACAATGAGCTCACCCGAAACTCTGGCTGAATAGGACCCACACCCACCCTCACACCTTGGCTCATGTATTTATGTAGAAGATCATCAGGGGGTCTTTTGTTCCCTCTTCGGGGGGAAACTCCCACTGGGTTTAAATCTGGGACTCTCCACCACTTGACCTTAGAACTGATGAAGCCTCTCGGATGAGAGGTGAAACGTCTTCAAGCAACTCAAAGAATTCCAGACGCTTTTCTTTCAAAGCTCCTTAGATTACAATGACCTGGATGACTGAGAACCTTCACAGACAAAACGTAACAGCTTATCCCAACGC
This sequence comes from Nothobranchius furzeri, assembly GCF_043380555.1. NCBI lineage: Eukaryota > Metazoa > Chordata > Actinopteri > Cyprinodontiformes > Nothobranchiidae > Nothobranchius > Nothobranchius furzeri. The sequence continues at coordinate 31,712,314 of NC_091750.1, read as the reverse complement.
AAGAAGCTGTTAGCGAGAATGCTAACAGTAGCTTTACCAACATTAAGTTCAAGTTACCAAGTTTAGATAAACTAAAAACACCCAGCAGCAAACAGACCAGCACGGAGGAGAGACTGCTACCACCAAAACAGCTCTCCTGATGTCTGAACGAAGCTCCTTTATGAAGGGAGAAACGCTCCCGGTGATTTTCTACATCTCCGGTAGAGACGGAGCAGAGCATCTGACCCCGGAAGTTGTTGTCCGTTGCCGGGAGACGAAGGCGGGCAAAACAGGAAAGGAATCTAGTAGCGGACGGACATTGTTCCGGGTCTTCGGTATTTGGTGGAGATGTTAGTGAAGGCGGAGAAGAGGGCGAACTAGAGGTAGAACAGGCAGATTCCTCCTCTATTTACAAACTCCTGGGGATGCAACAAGTGGGCGTGGTGCGTCGACTACCGGATCTGACGTCAGCGAATTTTTAGAATCGAGCTGTCGACGTCATCGACGCTTCGCTACAGCTCTAATGATCGGACAAAATCACCTCTCTCAATCGGATTACAATTTCATTCCGATTGGGCCGAGTTGGATCAGAATATTCCGATTGACATGTTTACATGTAGAAGTTTTGATCTGATTGGGCGTTCAGATTAAATGTGTTCATGTAAACATGGCTATTGTTTCATTTGAAGTGCTTTACAAATAAACTTGATTTGCTATCCTTGCTCTGAAAGGTTTAAAATGGCCTGAAACAGACCAGTAAGGTGCTCGTTCATGCTGATCCACAGGTAAAAGTGCTGTACAACACTTTCATGCTAACTTGTATTGGCGGGGTCTCTGAATGCAGGATGCAATGATGCAGTGTATGCAGAGTCGTGAGCATCAGTACATCTTTGAACCGGTGTGTGCCTCTGTGCTGCTTAAAAGAAACACTTCCAAGGAGCCTCTGAGGTCCCGACAAACCCCCCGGATTGAAGGCCAGGTCCAGCTGGAGCCGGTGGCTTTACGCCTGTCCCAGGTTGGTTAGCTGTTCCTGTTCACTAAACCAGTTCACTAAACCAGTTCACTAAACCAGTTCAGTCACATGTCACTTTTTAAATACACACACACACACACACACACCCACGCACGCGCGCGCGCACACACACACAAACACACACACGCATGCGCACGCACGCACACACACACACACACACACACACACACACACACACACACGCATGCGCACGCACGCACACACACACACACACACACACACACACACACACACACAGGACCAACCTGGTTCATGTCGAGCAGTGCCATTGGAAAAGGCCCATTAGGTTCTTCTGTGGGGTTGCTCTTAGGTCCAGTACCAGCAGATGATGTCGTTCCTAAAAGAACTGGATCGGAGGGAGAGAGGGATGTTGTACAGGAAGTGGAGACCTAAAGTGTCCATCTCTGGCAAGTAAGTAAATGCAGCTGCGGCAACAGCTTTTGTTGTAAGCTGGTTTGACAATCCCTTTAATTTCTGTAATGTTGGGGTAGAACCGTTTAATGTACCGTCACTGGTAATGAAACCCGTTTACCATTAGCTGTAGGATGTGGTGGAGTTTTGCAATTCAGGCCAACCTGAATGACATCAGGGAGCAGCGGCGGCGAGGGAGCTGGAGTTTTGCTTTGCAGAGGGCTCAAGATGCTCAGACCTACACCAGGATCTACTTCAAAAGGTTGAAAGGAGTTCCTCTGAGTCCTCAGGAGAAGGTACTGCCCCATCACACACACGCACGCACGCACACACACACACACACACACACACGCACGCACGCACGCACGCACGCACGCACACACACACACACACACACACACACACACACACACACACACACACACACACACACACCTCTATCAACATTGTGTTGTTTAACTGTGTGTGGGAAAACAACGTTAGGAAAAAATCAGTTTAATCAAATTAAGATAAAATGGTTCTAGTATTTCATATTTCCTAGTTCCTACTGCATGAGTTCAGATGTATTAATCCATGCACTTAAATATTAATGTTCTGGTTTTATTGAAAAACTGGTTCTGTAATAGTTCCTTTACTATTGTGATCAAACATAATTAATCTCAGTTCTGAGGCTGCTCTGTAAATAGTTTTCTAATAAACAATACACATAGCAACTTCTGATGAATCCATATCAATTTCAGATTTAAAATAATGAACTGATGTAAACCACACCCACTAATGTCCAAATAATAAATAAGAGGTGCATTCATCTGTGTATCTCCTCTGATCCACATTAGTGATATTTTCAGCACCAGAACAGTGAAGCAAAGAAACAGATTCCTGAGTTTATGTCAGTAATTTTATTTATCAGGTGCATCTGACCTGTTCTATTTTTCTCTGAAATGAGATCAGACCAGTGCTTCTATGGGTCGTCTCCTCTCTGCACTAGAAACATGTACTTTATTATAATGTTCACCGTAATGCATCTTGATGTTCTTAACAATACATTAAATCAAAGATATTGGTCAGTAATGCCAAATATGTAAATTTGTGTTTCAGTCATTTTTATACTGGCTTAAAAATACTTCATTAAGTCTGCTAAGCAGGGGTGTAGAAGGTGTTTAACAGGGCCAGCCCACTAATGGTCTTGGACCAAAACACAGGGGGCAGAAAGTCTCTCCATAGCAGCTTCAGACCCATCTCTAAACTTCCGTTCATCTCCAAGATCTTGGAAAAGGTTGTGGCTAAACAACTCACAGCTGCTCTTGATGAACATAACATCTATGATAGCTTCCAGTCAGGTTTTCGTAGAGCTCATTCTACTGAAACAGCTCTTCTTAGGGTCTCTAATGACCTTCTGACCCACAGTGATGCAGGGGACTGTTCTGTTCTGGTCCTGCTGGACCTGACTGCAGCCTTTGTCACTGTTGACCATCACCTGCTACTGGAGAGGCTGAGAGACTGGGTAGGCCTATCAGGATCTGCTCTGGAGTGGTTCTCCTCTTATCTCTCTGAGCGCTCCTTCTCTGTGGCCGTCTCCAAGTATCGCTCCTTCTCCACCTCCCTTGTAAAATGTTCTTAATTTAAATGAAAAAATTAAAATAAATGTAATTGTTTTTATTTGACTGACTGAGGGACTCTTCAGATTGTTTGGATTAAATATTAATTTAAAATGAATGAAATTTTAATTTGTATTTATTATTTTACAAAAATGACACGATTGTGACAGATGTACTACCTGATGTGTGTCAGAACTATCTAGCGTGACCTCTGTTTCAGACACTCCCTCTCCTGCTTGTTGTTTAGAGCCAGTTGGAACGAGTTGAAGAGGAGCAGACGTTAGAAGAACTGCACGGCCTCAGAGACGTTGTCTATGACTGGATTCAAAAGCAGGAACAACTCCCAGAGGTGTGTTTTGATGCTATTTTTCACCGTTTTTTAAGTCAGATGAATTCAGCACACGCAAAGTTAGCAGAAATCCTTTTCCTCAGCCTTCTCATTCGTGTAAAGCTGAACACATACATGTCAGCAGCAGGATGAGTAAGGAAAGGGAAGTAAACACGGACAGTTTGGCTTTTGTAAACAGAATCAGCTGAGTCTGCAACCTGAAGAGTTTCTGGCCTTTAGCTTTAAAGCTCAGATCACCCTCTGGAGCAGCTTGTGAAGAAGCATGAGGAGCGTTACTTCAGTCGGGATAACAAGTTACGTTGAAGTTTAAAGGAAGTCGTGATGGCATGGAGACGACCCCACACACTTTTTATAGCTCCATCAAATAATCTGTGGTGAAAAACACGATAGTGCCACATTATCTGGGTGACAACAACTGGGTTTAACCACATGTACAACAAAGAAGAGTGGAATAACAATGGCTTGGCTTGGAATGACCCGGTTCCTCTACATCAGTGTAGTTTTCTCCACCAGCTGGCCACGGTGCAGACATCTTTCTTTAGAACAACGGCTTTAGCTTCTACTTGTTGTGGTTTTAAAGACGTGTCCAAGTCATTTAGACCAGAGGAAGAGCCGCGGCGAACTCTGCTTCAGATGCCATCTTCGTTGTTTACTAGACACTGAGCGCTACGCTGTGCAGCGCTGATTTCCTCGTTACCCCAAAACTCCACTACCTCCGCTCCGCTCCGGCACGAACTCCGCAGCAAAAACGGTCCCGTTGTAGTCAGTCAGAGCTGTTCCACTACTCCGGCAGTGCGGCGCCGTGGGATACACGCCGTTCCGCCATCCGGCAAAAATGGGATCGATTCTATTTTCGCCGGACGCCGGAGCACCTCCGCGGTCAATGGACAGGAATCACAACGGCCCAACAGGAAAAGGAGCAAGCACAACTTCCGTTTTTCACAATAAATCGATAAACAAAAGGCGTTTTTTGTTTCATATGCACAGGTTTAACAACTTTTAACAACTATCAATGGCGGCTGAAGTTTAAATGCACAAAAGTAAGCCATAAATACAGTTTCTACTATCAAAGTAGTCACCCTTTGTTGATCCAAACACTGCTGATCTCTCAACACAAATGATGGGCAGATTAAACAGTTCATGCCGATGCTTCTCCCACACAACGGTGTTTGGATCTAACTTCCGATTTTACTGCTCGGACTGTATCGCAAGATCTCGAAAATCCCGCGCATGCTTGTTTGCCCCCCTCAGGTCTCCGCTCCGGAGCGGAGCCGTTGTAGAGCGGGTACCAGTAAAAATTGAGTTCGGAAGCGAGCGGCTGCAGAAGGCGGGGGCGGAGCGGAGCGGAGGTAGTGGAATTTGGGGGTTGGACTTCTCAGAGGGTGGGTTGTTTGAATAGAAGAGTTCCCAGACCCCATGGGGCTGGCTGGTCAGGCTACCTGCATCATTTTGTTTCAACAACTGTAACACTTTCTGCAAATCCTGTAAACTTCATTTCACCTCTCAGACATCACTGTGTGTGTCTCCTAGATCTTTAACTGAAACATGTTAGAACAACCAACGATTTGTAACGGATAATCATGATGAATGTGCTCAGAGTGCGAGGCTGCTGAAACGTTTCTGTCCCACTGTACGGTTCACCAATGTTCTCCATTTGAACCTCTTTTTTTTCTCTCATCACAGAACACCAGAGAGCCTAGCAGCGAGCTCCAACCTGTTCCAACCAGCACATCCATTCCTAAAAGTGGGAGCTCAAGGATGATTCAGTACCTCCAGTCTTGGTTTCCTGGTTGGGGGGGCTGGTATGGAGATTCTGAGGATCCAGACAGACCTGAAGAACTGCTGCCAAGTCCATCATCATGGGATATCCTCGGTGAGGACCTCAGTAGTGTTACTTATTTTCTGTTAATTCAAAAGTCCTTTTGAACTGTAGGTGAATGTTCTTGCCTGGAACAGAAATCTTTGAAGTGCCTTGAGATGGGTGCTATAAAATAGCTACGGGTTTGTTTGTTTGTCCAGCAGAGACAGAAGACTTGTTTGACCCTATGGAAGACTCTCACACTCTGAGCACATTCACCAGACGAGATCACATGTTTGCACGCTTGGAGTTCTTTCTGCACAAGGGTGAAGTCACTCTCCGTCATCAGGGCAAGACGGCGCATACACTACACGAGAGTGCACTCATCCAGCTGGAGTTCTCAGGTACTCTTATGGATCTGTTGCTGGCTTTCACAGTAGATACCATAGTATACCACCTAGCAGCTACAGTAACAGGGTCATACTGAGTCCTGTACACAAAAACCAACAATAAGAGATGTACCTCTTCAAACTAAATTAAAAACAAGACAAAATCTAAAACGAGTCCCTCTGCAATACAAGCCAGGCATTAAAGTGTTGTAAGTGCTTTTAGGGTCTGGGATAATATCTTTCAAGCCTCTGGAGCTCCATCCTCTGCTCTGTACTCCTCATGAACATCCAGATCTCGGTCTTTCTTCACGCTAACACTATATCCACCGAGGCTCTCACAGGTCCTTCTCCTATGAGACATCCAAAGCCATGAAATCCTTCTGCTCCACCTGCTGCAAAACCTCCAGAAACTCTGGCTGGACAGCTGATCACCTTGTGCCAGCCCGCCCGGCTAGGTCGGCTAGCTCAGTCGTCAGTTGGAAAACGCCACCATTAACTCTGGTCTACTCAACATCTGTTCGCTTACTCACAAGGGGGATGTCGTCGGATATTTCATCAGTGACTTAAGTTTTTTTATTCTGAAGGAAACGTGGCAGCAGCCCAAGGACTTCTCCCAGTCAAACCACACGGTTCCCACTGGCTTTGTGTGCATCTGCCATCCCAGTAGTAATGGCCGGCAGGAGGTTGCGTTCACGGCCTGTCCCTGTGCCAGATTACAGCCTGGTCCTACTTCTACGATTATTGCTTCAGTTTATCACCCTCGTAAGCCTAACGCTGGCTTTATAAACGATCTCTCCACTTTACTCACCCATCTCACCCGCCTTTCACAGAATGATGTTCTGCTAGAGGACTTCAGTGGACGTATCAGTAATAATTACCAATCACCAAAGATTTAATGTCCTGCTTGGAGAGTTTTGGCTTTCCAACACACATGAAGGGCCGTACTCTGGACCGATTCTGCTACTCTGGTATTGGACTACTCATCTGCTTTGCTGAAGAAATCCAGTTTATGGACACTTTTCTACTCTCATTCAAATCCACCCTCTGTGTATGTCTGCAGTTAATCCTTTACGTCTCATCTCACTCCGGAACATCAAATCCATTTATATGAATGCTCTTTGCACCAGAATCATCCAGATGCTAGTCCTAGATCACTTCTCCAGCCCTGATGAACTTATTGCTGCCTACAACAGCATCCCAAGTCTCATTCTGGACTCTTGCTCTCCTGTGAAAACCAGGCTCATTTCCCTCTCAAGTGCTCTGTGGTACACCTCTGGGCTGCGTGCATTAAAATCTAAAAGTTGTCAACTTGAGCGTCTCTATACAAGAACTGGTTTCAGCATACACAAAGAACTGCACTTAACTAATCTATAGCAATACACAGCACTGTGAGATTTTAGACTCCCAAAGCTGCGAAAAGGGAAATTCTGATCAATGTCTCGCCCTTCTGCAGAGCTGGCAGAAAAAAGTTGCAATACTCCCGATTTATCATCTCTGAGGTCATCACGCGGATAAATACGCTCCAGCTGAGTCAGAGTAGGTTAGTGACTGAAGGGACAGTCCAGAGAACATGGGTTGTTTGTGTTGTTAACTTTTAACTTACAGGCCGAACTTCTTCATACAGGTCTGTCTGACACCGTGGTGCTGATACGAGGTCTGTGAACTTGAGCCAATATTCTTAACTAACCCTGCGGACGTACGAGTCCTCGAGGCTGCCTCCCTGGCTCATATAATGACTTTAAAACGTTATATAAATAAATAACAATATGTTCCAAATCAAGTGTTTTAATAACGTGTCCTATACTTTACATCAATGAATGATGGGTTAAAATGAACATTTTCCTGTCATGATTCATTTAAGATCTTAAATTACACCAGATTAGTATTTGTTGACTTTAAGAATTTAATCTATCAGTATATCAACGCCTCATAGTATTATTATTAATGTTTAACGTTTTTACTTCACAGTAAGAAATAACCTCTAGGAATCTGAGTGAAAGAGTGATTGCCTGAGGTGTTTTGGTACCGCCTTTAAGCGTGTCAAATTCTGATTGGTCTAACTTTTCAACAGTAGTTCATAAAGGCTAGGTCACTTCCTGAACCAGCCAGTTCTCCGCCGCTTCCCAGTTCAGCCGACCGGGTGAGGAATGCACTTGGGACCATCCTCTCTTTTGACCCCAAGGTCAAAGCCTCTCTGCAACACTTGCGAGTGGTATCACATGCAAAATAGATACGCTAGCTTCCTGCCGTCATCTGGAAGGTATCTCAGAGCAGACGAGTCATACTCTGAGCTGAACTATTGGTTCAGATACCCAGGAGTCCATGCCAACGGCAGATTGTCCTTACCGACCTCTCGATCCCTTGGATCGCACGAGGGCCTTCAACACAACGGGTTCCTCGAGCCGCACAATGGTGTCGGATGGGTAATAATAATAATAATAATAATAATAATAATCTCTAACTTATTAAACCACACAGTCGGACTGATTTTACAACCCAGACATCACAAGACCTCTCAGATCCTTAACAAGGTGCTAGCTTACATCCCGTCATTTCTTTCATTTCTGTTATCTTGTACAGCCACCATTTCCTTCATACTTTGTTGTGTACAATCATTAGTTTACAGATAGAATTAAATTCATTTTTATAAACTAAATCCTTGTCTCTGTCTGAGTTAATATGAAGTGTGTGTTCCCTGAATAGTCCAGAGAATGTAAGGTAATATTAAATCAAACATTCAAAGACCAATCTGATTGATAATTCATATTTATATGGAATATCACATCTTTCATTAGGGTTAGGGTTAGGGTTAGGGTTCATTTAACAGATATGTAGTGACATCCACCACGCCACACTGTCTACAAGTCCACACTGTTGCTGTTGATTGTGTTGTGAAGCGCCTCGGGGCTTGTAGAGCCCTAACCCTAACCCTAACCCTAAGAATGCCCAATGCAAACACAGGCCATTTACCATTTTACACACAACAAGCGGGTATTTAACTCATTCCCTGTCAGCCATTTCCTAGTCAGAAAAGTCCTTCGCTGCTGGCGATTTTCAGTGTTTTTCACAGGTTTTTTTAAGAGTGACAGAACGATGCGCGCTAGGATGATGTCGACGCCAAAACAACCAAAACAAAGCGGAGACTCACCTCTCACATCAGGAGGAATCCTCGTGTTTCCAGCGTTATCCGTTCTTTCATGATCCGTTGTTGAATTGTGATCGGCAGAAGCTTTTCCGGTTCACGCCTCTCTTCTTTTACAGCAGCGGTCCAAAACGATCTCCTAACACATGGATGTCCTGCTTCCTGAACGCTGCCAGCTACACACATCTTTTAATTTTTTTATTATCAAATTTATTGACATGGGAACAATTTTCTCGATAAGAGTCAGAAATTTTGATAACAATACATTTTCATTTTATTCCCCAGCCCTAGTACTGATGCAGAGACGTACTAGGCACTCATAGTAGTTTTATGTAGTAAAATTTCAGCCCCAGGATATTATTGTAGTGTATAACCAAAGTGTATTTCTGTTGTAATTTTTTACATTTTTATTTTCATACAGAAAATCTAAATCTAAGAAAACATAGTGATATGGACAAATATGGACATTGGCCCTGTTCTGGTAAAATTCCAAAATAAAAGTCACAAACAAGTTAAATAAACAGTATATTTGAACAGTATAGATATTATAAGACACTTTAGAATAATTTAGCTAATTTTAGAACATCACTGTTCAAAAATACAGAATTTATCACAATTATTAAACAATGTAGTATATTTTTTATAAAAACGGATTACTGTAGAACGTTTGAGAAGTTACTGAACAATAGATATGATTTCTGATCAAATATAGAACATTATAATAATTTAGATTATTTTATATTAGAGGATCTGCCTCAATGTCATCTTCCTCCTGTTGGTTGGTTGGCGCAATACCTGTCCTCCTCCATTTTACATAGAAATCTTAATTTAAAACTGCAAAATATATTCAATCTTGTAATTGTTATTATTACTGAATTTTAAGATTAAAAACAACATATTGTACCTAAAATATTCACAATTTCTTGTATGTGCAAGTATGGCAGATTTGATTTTCGTGCTAAGATTTCACCAACTTTATTGAGTTTTACATTTACAACACATGTATCTTTATTTAATACAACTAGTCAACCTTGTGGTGTGAGAGTTTCATAAATCTAGCGTTGTTAGTTTTAGGATCTGACCGTAAATACGGGAGGAGGCCGAAGGTTTTCTGGCTCTGCAGACACACCAACACTTGGCGTGTTCTAGCCAAATGAGCAAAAATGGCATTCAGTATAAGGGCTAGACAGTGATTTCAAAAAGTAAAAATCTAAAGAAAAACATGTCAAGAAACCATTGAACAATAACCAAAAGAAACAACAAAACGTCCATTACGTAGTAGTGTGTGGTTGTGTCAAACACATCTGTACCAGCTAGATATCAAGGTACCAGTCAGACGTTTGTTGAATTTCACCAGAGAAGTCAAGACTCAGAAAAACCGATCACGTAACCATAAAGTTTAGGTTTAGTAACCGAGGGAGGGCGTGGGGAGCTGCAGCCGGCAGCTATATTGAAAAAGAACGTAAACACGGGCTGTAAGTTTAGCTCTGTACACAGAATCAGCTGAGAGGGCAAACTGACATCTTTAGGAGTGGTTTGTCAAAAAAACCTAAAGATCGCAACTTCGATCGAAATAAAAGGCAAGTTATGTCCCAGATCAACGGAAATCCACAGCAGGGCAGAGGAGAGGTAACCTAAAGACAGGTGCCATAAGGCGTTACTTTCCTCAGTCGGGTGAACAAACACAATAAACAAATCCTGCTCATGGGTTACAAAAGGATGACTTCAAACCCCATCCCATAAAACTGGATTTGACAAGAGTTGTGTCCAGGGCAGACTTTGTTCTGCTCTGTTTATGTTCTCTTAAGATCTCCATAGTTTGCATAAAGAGGCAGAAAGTCCAAGTGTGGTCAAATTCAGTGCTTCTGGCTCTGATGACATCATTTATTCCATCTGATTACTTGACTTTGCGCATCCACAGGGGTAAAGATAATACTGGAGTCTCTTCCTCGCTCTGATTCCTCCCTTCTGTCGGTGAAGTTGGGTGGTTTGTTCCTGAAAGACTTGACTACTCAGGGCACCATCTTCCCATTCCTTGTGTCACCCAAAGGGGTAAGTGATGGGTTCGGCCGGGTCACCACTGCTACAGCTTTACAGTATGACTGATTGTAACTTGTCACCCATTACAGGATGATGTTGACTGTCTTTTTAACCCTTCTCTGAGCCAGTTCAGCTCTACCTCTGGTAACTGAAATGTTAATTACTTAGTTTAACTTACACTTCATATACAACATGTCTTCATGTAAAACGTGTGTGTGTGTGTGTGTGTTGGGTGGGGGTGCCAGGAGCTGGTGCTGCATGCACATCCCCGGTGTTTGAGATGATATACGAGCGGAACCCTGTGAGGTCCAAATTTGAGCGGAGGCTCGAGGTCAGCACCAGCCCACTGAACATCATCTACAACCCACAGGCCATGAAAAAGGTCACAGAGTTCTTCTATAAAGGAAGAATTCACACCTCAGGTAAAGTCCTCTGTAGAGTGTATCCAGTCCATCATGAAATGAGCTTACCATGATGTATTTTTCTGGGCAAGAAATGGCTGCTGCTAATGTTGTGTTAGCCTATCCATATAAGCAATAACAATCAGTCTAGTCAAATTTTATTCTACTGCCCTCCTGGGAGCCCAAGGCGCAGGACATAACATACCATAAAAGTAAATAACAGACAAATAACAGGACAGTAAAAAAAGATTAGAAAGGGTTCAAACTAAATTAAGTCACACAAAAGCCAACTGATAAAAGTGAGCCCTCAGGCAACTTTTAACACCTCCAGTGATGACGACTCCACAGAGTAGGGCAGGGATTCCCTAAAGCCGGGCGGACGCTGTGTGACTTTTTCACTCGCAGCGTTCAGCTTCAGCTCAAACTGTACGACTTCCTCGCAGAGCAGATCTCACGAGTCATGTGCTCACTGCACGTCTGGTAGCAACACGTCGGCCCTAAAAATATGCTAAAAACAGCAGTTTTTACACAACACGTCAGACTTGTTTGTCTCGTTTTGCCTGTTGTCCTTCGGGAGTGCTGCAGGAGGACACACAGGGATTTATGGGGGTTGGATGAGGAAAACGAAATAAAGAAAGTAAATCTGTGTTTTGTGATCAGTTTAATTTGACATGAACACGACAAACACGCTTTCTTGTCAATCTTTGTGAGTAAAAAAACGGGTAAAAATTAAAACGAACAGCGTGTGTTATTAGGGAAATAGCGGGCGAGCGGTGTTGATGCAGGATTGCGCATGTGCCGTGAGCGGTTCTGGTACTTTTTGGGTCGCAGCTGCTCGCAGCGCCGCTTCAACAGTGTGATACCCTCACGAGGGACGAGTGAAATTTCAAACACGCCAGAAGTCCGTGCGACCTCACGACTGCTGATCGGTAGCTGGTCACGTGGTGTTAATGGCCTCTCGTAACCCCCTGTACACTACACCACGCTCGGCGCTAAACTCGCCCCGATCTCGTGGATTCTCGCACGAGTGGAAAATCGGCTCACAAAAGTGAAAAAGTCGCACAGTGTACGCCCGGCTTAAGTGTGGTGCGCGCACCGCTGGGCGTGAGGTGAAAAGTGTAATGGCTGCGGAGCTCAGAGAAGTCTGTCATATGTCACCATTAGCGTAGCCAGAAACTCATTTGTGGGTGGGACTAAGAAAAAGTAAGTGGGCACAATAAATGTAATTGAAAACAAGTATATTTTTGTGTGTGTGTGTGTGTGTGTGTGTGTGTGTGTGTGTGTCCTCCGCATGTGCCCTAGCTTCATAATAACAATGCGCCGAGCTTCAGCACTCTGACCTGCGCATGCTGATATGTTCCGTATTTGATCATTTTAACGGTGTTGGAGGAATCTGCAGGTGGCGAGTCATTCTGGCAGATTGTAATTAACACCTGTCTCATGCAGGTGTTCTGACGTTGTAAACCTCACACACAGATCATTGTGGATGTAACTAAATAAATCAAGACATGATTCCCATCTGAGCATTTTAGCATTATTATATTATTATATTAGCACGCTGACTGTGGGACAGCATTCTAAACGTGTCAGGCTATAACAGCGCGCTGAAGATCTGAAGTTCAGAGTGCGTCTGTCAGAGGTCAGACGCCAGCGGAACCACGGCTCACGGGTGCACATGTGAGCACATCTGGGCTGGGCAGAAGTCATTTTACATAATTCGTTTAAATAGCGCCGATAACGAGACGCGGTGACTGGAGCGGCTCATGGAGCTGTGCCACACACACACACACGCACACACACACACACACACACACACACACGCACACACACACACACACACACTGATTCAACAAGCGCACGCTGCGCTGTGCCGTCAGACTGAAGGCAGAAATGAGCGCTGCCGCTTCCGTGATTAAAAAAAAAACTTTTAAGAGGTTTTATAACATTTTTCACTCCAGGTCAAATGAAGATATTAGCTTCTATTTTGGGACGACGTATTAAAGTCGGGTCCGCTCCAGCCAGTGGCTCCTCATGAACCTGAACTCA
>NC_091750.1:31669128-31694128 GCF_043380555.1 Nothobranchius furzeri | reverse complement strand
TTTCCCAAAGAAGAAAGCTCTTTGACAGCATCAGCTCAGCAGGGTGCAGCTCAGCCTTACAGTGAGGAAGAGGAAAAGCTGTATCAGACAACCTATTGCCAGACCAAAGAACTAACAGTCGAAATCCACCGTCTAAACCTGCTTCTCCTACGGTCCATTACTGCTAGTACTGCCTTGGTCCCTGAGAAAAGGGTATTAAAGATTGCCACAGCTAGTATTACTGGCACCAAAGTCAACGTTTCTCACGGATGTTGTTTGGACATCAGGGGTTCGCTTGGATCCATGCAGCTGGTTGATTTGACCCCAGAAGGAGGCCAAAGCCAGTTTGTTGTGAGCATTGGGAGTGTTGATGAAAACACCTCGGAGCTTGATGGATTAGCATATTTCTCTGATAAAAGAAGTACTTCTGCAGATGCTTTGAACTTTGAACTGATGGAGAAATCTCAAGGAGAGTGCTTCGTGAAACTTGACATGGCATCCTTACACTACAGTCACTCAGCCAAGTTCCTGTGGGAGCTTAGCCTATCAGCCAGTGAGTTAGAAGACAGTTTCCACTCCATGTTAAAAAATGCTGCCACCAGAGTGTCGACTGTCCTTGCCACCAAAACAGCCGAGTACAGCAATATGGTTTCGCTCTTTGAAACGCCTTTACGCAGAGTTCGAACAGCGAGTCAGAGTTTTGCAGATTCATTTGAGGATGAACAGGTTAATGTTGAGGAACCAGAGACCCATTCAGACTCGTTTCTGGTCAAACTGACCCTTAATATCAACATTGAATCACCAGTTGTGTCTATTCCCCGTAAACCCGGACATCCGGAGCTTTTGGTAGGCCATCTGGGAAGCATAAAAATACAAAATTTTATGAATGGCCATGGCTCTAAGGAACAGAGGCTGGAAGTGTTGGTGAAGGACATACGGCTGTATTCACTTAACATGCACAATATTGTGCTGAGGAGGGCACCCAAAGCAAACCCCCCTGACAGACTGTCTGGACCCCACGGTGAAGTCACGCGTCCAGATAAATCACAGTTCACACGCCATGACTTCTTTGAATCTCTCAGTCGGGGAAAAGGTGAGAATTTTTTAGGAGTATCGCTTTGACCTCAAAGATTGATTTTATTTACATTTTCTTATAATGAAAATATTCACTCTGTTTACTGTGTTATTCCCAACCCTGTTCTTCTTAGCCTTTCATATTCTAAAGGACACCACTGTTCAGTTCAACGTGGAGAAACATCCCATTAAAGAAGATCCACCGTTGATCTTGACAACCCCGTTTCACAACCAGATCTGCAGAAGCTCAGAGCAACTGAGGATTGAGGGGAAGTTCGTCAATCCTGTCCAGGTACTTCCATCTCACTCTTCTTTTACTGACAGTTGGGGGACTCTGGCTCTTGACTGCCGTCTCGATCATCTGTAGATAAAAGAGTAGAACAGAGTAGCGTTTGCTGTCATTGTACAAGGTACAGCGGAACTGGAGCGCCACTCCCTTTGGTGCAAATGGTAGAAGAATACAGGAAAGTGATGCAGAATAATCTAAATGTGAAATCAACAGTAATGTTTAAAAGTATACACACAGAGTAGCAGCATCCGCTGGGTAATGTGCAGGTCACTATTGTAAACAGAGTTTTAGCATAGTGAGTAAACACAAATAGCACATATAAATGTTAGTGCACCTGATCAGTCTTGAAACAGTGAATGTGTGGTTCAGGTTTACGGGTTCACCTGGTTTTGTGGTTGTTACTACGGTGGAAGCTGTCCCTGAATCTACTTGTCCTGGTCGTATGTGACCTGTACGGTCAGCCTGACGGTAACCGTTCCGACAGATGGTTACTGGGGTGGTGTTGCCTGCTCTACTGAGGTAATGTCCTCCAGGCTGGACAGAGAGCAGCTGGTGATCTTCTGGGCTGTGCTGATGACCCTCTGCAGCTGAGCACCTGCATACCATGCTGTGGTGCCGTACGCTAGGATGCTCTCTATGGAGGCTCTGTAGATTGTCACCAGCAGCCTCTCCTCCAGGTCGTTCCTCCTGAGCACTCTCAGGAAGTGGAGACGCTGCTGGGCCTATTTTTCCACCGCCATGCTATTTGCAGTCCAGGAGAGATCATCAGAGATCTGCACACCCAGAAACCTCATGGAGTGTACCCTCTCCACACAGTCCCCGTGAATGTAGAGTTGGGCTGGGTCAGCTCTGCCCTTCCTGAAGTCCAGGATAAGTCCTTTGGTTTTTGTGGTGTTCAGTTGGAGGTTGTTTACTGAACACCACGCAGTGAGTCTGTTGACCTCATCTCTGTAGTCCAACCACGGTGGTGTCACCCGCAAACTTCATGATGGCATTTGAGAGATGGGTCGGGGAGCAGTCGGATGTGTAGTGTAAACAGGAGGTTGTCAAGCCTGATTTGTAGATCTCTGTCAGCTCAGGTTTGGAGTCGGTTACATGCATTAGAGAAGATAGTTTCCGTTTGGACTACTCCATCACCTGGGGAGTGTTGCTAAGCAATTCCCCACCAGGACAACAGAGGGCGCAGTCATTTTCTAGGGGTACCCTGCCACCATTGCAGTCACAGCTCCGGTCCACTGCAGTGGGTTTACTATTGTTTATTTATATTATGTTTATATATTTCAGAGGCTTTTTAAAGTGACTTGAAGGTGGGAGCAAATGGTTGACACCCAGTAACTCCATCAATGTAGCTACAAGGTAACCAAAGCTACACCAAGCTTAGAGCCTGGTGGCTAACCCTATGCTAATGAAGGTTTTTGTGTTCTTTAAGCCAGAAAAACGCAGTCGAGCAATGTGAAAGTGAAGCGTGCATCAACTTACAGAGCTAGGGTGTTTCTGTGGTTTCATGAGCCCTGGGAGACGGGAGCAGTGGGCTGCCTGCATCCTCTTGCCTCAGATAGCTTACCTAGCGCCACTTAACCTCTCAAATATCGCTGTGTGTTTCCTGTGCGATATAGTTAACTGAAAAATTGTATCATAACACTTAGGGCTGGACGATATATCGATATTTTTAGAATATCGATATAATTTTTAAACAACAACCAAGATGACTTTATATCTTTATATCGGTATAACTGGTCAAACTGCTATGCTAGCGATTAGCCCATATGATAGCAGTTTGCTCAATCTGAGAGCCTCTGGGTAAATGTGCTGCTCTAAACTTTGCATTTGGCCTCCTGGTTTTTAATTATTTGAGGACGTTCCACGCCAACGGAGTTCTGGTTTCCATCCTGCTTGTGCGGAGACGAGCCTAACCCCTCCCTCCCCTGTGTAATCAGGAAACGTCTACGGATAGCCGGAGTGGCCAAATGACCTCAAACGTGTTGTAAGGGTTTGAATTGGATGCACTGTCCCTCCCTGCTGAGAGCTCGTCATTTTCCAAACCGACCCACCATCCAGACTTCCAGAATGTTACAGACTCCTGATTGCTTGTGCACGGTTTTAGAGAGCGCTTCTGGGTTAGACTTAAGTTCTTAGGCTGAATTTTGAGGTTTTAGAGAAAAAGCACCAAAATGCAAAAATAATAACTACACATGTCTAAAACACTATTAGACACTCATTTATACAAGTTATCGGCCAAAAATTTTCTTTATTTTGGTGTGACCTTACCAACGGATGACCATTAGGGTCAAAAATCCCTGACTCCCTTTCATCACTGGCAATGAGTGAAGAGGTTAATGTGTAAAACAGAATGTATATTATTGGTGAAAGTTTTATAACCATTTGTGTCAGATCAATAAATGTGTTTTGTCCTCACGGGCTTCAGTAGAAGGAAAAATGGCATCCAATATGGTAGCGATACTCAATTGGCGGCCAACTAATGGTAGCTATCAGGCTGATATCTTAAATGTTTTTTTTTATATCCAAAGCAGTTAGCTATTGTTGGTTAGTAGTGTAGCGTTGTGGTTTTAGGCTCTTTTATGAAAGAGGAACCATGCTACGTATTAATTCGGAATATTAATTTTTTAATAAATCAATAACCAAATTTTATATTGTTAAGAAGACTCAAAGGTTGTTTTCATCGATAAACTGACGATAATATCTGAGTGTCTGTGTTTCAGTTCAATGAGGAAACCAGTTTGACAATTAAAAGTTTTAATTCTTCAAATTAAACTAATGATTTTGAAATTGACAAACAGGAAATAACAATCAACATTGGCAACTTTGTGGGACAATCTTTAACAGTTGATATGCTGTTCTTGCTCAAATAGACCTTCTGTTGGTGAATGAAGATTGAGAGTAATAGGATGTGGTTATGGATGCGTGTGGGTGCAAAGTGTCGTGAGAATTGAACATGAGGTGAGATGAATGCGTGTGTGCATCTGATTTTGCTTCAGGAAGAAACAGGTGTCTGAGTGAAAAGTGATGGTTTGAATAAACTTAGGTTTTGTTGGAAAAGATGCATCAACGCTATCTCTCGTGTTCTGTCTCACCGTATTCGGACCCTCCTCTTGGACCCGGGACGTCAAAGGACGATGTTTCATCCAGGGGTGACACCTCGGCTGGCAGAGAAGACGAAGGCGTGCTGCGACCCGGTCCAGGAGATGACCTCGGTACACGCGATGATAAAGCGTTTTGTCGATGCGTTTTCTTAAGTTAATTCACTCAGAAATCAAAGACTCTGTATGAGTCTGCGTTAGAAGTTGCGATTCAGCTATTCTGTCTGGCTGACAGGAACAGCGTGAGAGGGGGGAGAAACACTTGATAATGAGGACAAACGGCCATTTTTACTGCAGTTTTGCTCAAAAACATCAGTTCAGTCCCTGTGATCCACTCGCTGTTTACCTCCTCTCTCCCTCCTCCTGTGGGTTGGAGCCCGCACCTTCGCGCACCGGTGTGATGTCATCAGAACTCTGCTTGGTTCGGTAGCCGGACTCGGTTCCGTGTTTGAAATGTGTTTCTCTACCGCTCCGCACGGAAGCAGCAAAATAACGTTTAGCGCTCATAACAAGCGGATTATCAGCGCTCTGCTCATAAACAGAAGACCTGCAGGTCTCTGTGAGTTAAACATCCTGATACTGTTCAGGTGTGAACATTGAGCTCCATCCCTGTGTGTGAACTCAGAAGTTGCTCCTTGATGCCACAGATATGTGATAATTTAGCTTGTTTCTTTGTTTTAGTCCAGAATTAGAGATTAAAGTATTACTAAAGCAGTTCAGTGTAGTTAAATTAGTCATTCACATGATTCTAACATGCTGCAGTGTGTGTGTGTGTGTGTGTGTGTGTGTGTGTGTGTGTGTGTGTGTGTGTGTGTGTGTGTGTGTGTGTGTGTGTGTGTGTGTGTGTGTGTGTGTGTGTGTGTGTGTGTGTGTGTGTGTGTGTGTGTTACACATATAGGACTGCATGAGACAGCATGGCTTCATCAAATCCATGCATCTCATATCTTGGCTGAAGTAATGGCTTAGGAAAATAACCTATATTTCATAAATAATGACGTCTCTGCAGTGTTTATGATAATGTTTTATCTTATCTTTGGTCTGGGAGGTGTAACTTATAATGATACAAGCCTTTTAAAACATGTTAAAGTGTTACAAGAGGAGGTGAATGCATGAATTTAATGTTGATGTTTTGAGACCAACCTTCACAGTGTGGAGGCTCATGCTGGTGAGGAGACACCGTTAGTTCTAGTAACACCTGGGCTCCCACGGCCTGTTCTGACAGGATGGACGTTACGGGACCCTCAAGGATTCCAGTTGGATGATTGGAGGATTATTTAGGAGGACTGGAATGAACAAACTGATTTCAATGGTGAAGGGTTAAAGGTATTGGCTCGGCATTAAAACTGTAAAAATGCAAAATAACTACACTTTATTATCTATATAAACATGTACTGGGTCCAGTTTTTTATTTTATTAAGGACTTTTGTCATAAATCATTACAGAAAATCCAAATCCTCTCCTCCAGACAGTGAAGAACTGTTTCGCATACGTCACTCTAGCACGTAAAACAAGCTAGCTGCTGATGCTAGTATTGTGAATCACTGTTATTTGTTTACTTTCATGCTCCTAATTATTACGTAAAATTGCGTTTACAGCTGAAGCAAAAGGTCTGAGCCATGTGTCTGTGTCCTACACACATTTTTAAATAACAAGTCTGATCTAAAATAATAACCTACATCTATAAATCCATCTAGAACCGCACCGCTACTTCTGGACTCCAGACGAGTCCCGTTAGCATGACTGCAGCAACACTGCTAACCGAGTTAGCTCCGGTAAGGAAAGAACAAGTCCTTTGGGAAAGCTACGACACACACACACACACACACACACACACACACACACACACACACACACACACACACACACACACACACACAGATATAATCTAAAAGATAATCTCTATATTTCAACATTAGAACCTCCATGACATCCTGGATTAGTGCAAACAACGAGTTGAGCTAAGGAGTTACTCCAGCATCAGGAAGATTTATTCTGGTAAATTGTAGGTTCATTATTTTCCAGAGTTATTTCAGTAAATACACACAGCAGTAAAACTGTAGATTACTGAACTATATTGGGACACATGATGGAGCTAAGACCAGCTTAGAGCTCCCAGTGGAGCACAGAAATGAAATATTTAAGAAAAGTAAACAAACTGAACCGATTTTGGTTCTGAAGATGAACAGAATCCTCCTCTATGTCTAAATCAGGTTGCAGGTCTTCTGAGTCAAACGGTCTAAAGCATGTCTGCACCTCTGGTAGTGATATCCAGCTGGCGGGGTCGGAGTTCGGTTGAACTTCTCCAGTAATCTAACATCCGTTCTCGTCGCCGTATCCCAGAGAAAAAACAAATCTGATGGACTAGTAGAGGCTTCAGAAGCTACATCTGATTGATGACACAATGTTCTCTGCTATAACGCTAACACAGAAACAGCGGAGTCAGGCGTTGTTTACTACAGCTGTTTCAGCAGAGCTCCATGTGAAACGTCACCAGCTGCCCAGGGCTTAGACCGGACGTTAGTTTCTGTTTTTCCCGCGCCGGTCACAAACATCAGATCTTCTTACAATTCCAGCCGTCAAGATCCAAAAACCTTTTTCATCTGAGGTTTTAATACACATTTACACATAATGTTCAAACGAATCTTGCCTCTGGCCGATATCTTTAAATGAGTGAGTGAACCCACTACCAAAGATGAACTCTGCTAACTTTAAACATCAGCTGCTCTAAATAAGCATGAAGGTCAGAGAGGAGCTCTAGGATGGACATGGATAAAGGAACTGTAATGTAGAGGTAAAGTAGGGCAGGGCCACCGTTAGCAGCTGTCATACGCTCCATCTGACATGTTTGACTTTCATTTAGCTCGTTATGTGACAGGTTAGAGCACAGTCTCATGTTAGAGTTTTGTCATGAAAACATTGAGATACCTCACATACTGATGGCGTCTAAAAATTAACTTTAAAAAAAAAAGAATAATTTTAATCACACTTGAAATGTACAATCCTAGAAAAACCTCTTCCAATCAATGTGCACGTCCTGTTCTCACTGATTGGATAGAAATCCTTCCATCAAACTGTGCGTGTGTCCGCGTGTGTGCGTTACACGAGCGTGTTGTGAACTGGTGTTGTGGTTTTGCACTGATGTAGCCATCTTTACGCTGACAAAAATGTAACTAAGTAACTTTTACTTTGAGTACATTTTATTTACGATACTTTTTACTTTTACTTGAGTAAATATTTCGGCAAGTACTTTTACTTGTACTTGAGTAAAAAATTATCAAAGTACTGGTACTCGTACTTAAGTAGGAAATTTTAGTACTCTTTCCACCTCTGACAGAAATACACAGGGCACATGAAACGATGGTATCACACCTTAGGTGTGTTCTTGCTGTGTCGTGGTTCTAAATCCATGCTTTTGTTCTTTTTAAACACAGAAACAGTTTTGTTTACTTGTTTTGTAGCTACAGTTTCGCCGACGGCTGCCGGCTTCTTCAGGCTGACGCTGATGGTGGCGCGTCACTTCCTTCTCCGTTTATCTGCGGGCAGCAGAGAACACAGAAAGGAGTGCGAGAAAGAAACAAGTGGAAAACACACAAGAGCAGCAAAAGAAGAAGCAGAAAGTACAATAAAGAAGTCAGCCGTAACAGATCATTGCTTAAGAGAAAACCGTATAATGGACTGGGACAACACACGGATCATAACCACCGAACAACAAAAATACAAAAGATGGATCAAGGAAGCTATCGAGATAAGGAGACGTGGATGTGGGACCATGAACAGGGACGACGGAGTTTACACACTGGATCACGCATGGGACTGCATCGTCGGAGAGGGGAGAGCGGGCAGTAGAGGGCGACAACGTCCTCTGCTGCCCGCAGATAAACGGAGAAGGAAGTGACGCGCCACCATCAGCGTCAGCCTGAAGAAGCCGGCAGCCGTCGGCGAAACTGTAGCTACAAACAGGTAAACAAAACTGTTTCTGTGTTTAAAAAAGAACGAAAGCATGGGATGGTATCACATGTGATGAAATACTTGAACTTATTGAGACTCAACAATGTAAACTGAGGAGAATGGAGATGGGAGTTTACACACACGCCTGTTTTAAGCAGAGTGCTTTGACTGGAATAAAAGTAAAAATGCATAATTAAAGACACTGGTTTTATCTACTATGTGACTTTTCTAGTTTTTACCGAATTTCCGTAATTTTCAGGCAGTGTGGGTTATATGTTATGAAATCGATTCAAATTGACCCTGTGCACGATAGCAAGCGCTAGCTCTAGTCGATGAACTCCGGTGAGCCATGGTACTTCCTGTCCCCCTCACAGTGATGTCATCATGGACGGTGCACGCAGTGAACTGTAGTTTTCCAGATACCTTGGAAATTTGCAGAACAGTTCAGTAGAAAACATTCTATCATCAACACTTTCATCTGCTCCACAACGCAAATCAGAAAAGAGATTCAAATAGTTCATGTCCCAGTATGCGCACAACTAAGGTGGTGTGGTACGGAGCAAACCTGGATGCAGAGCTCCAGAAGGTTTCCACATGGAGTCTGAACCCTGCATGAGGATTGTTGAAGTTAAAGAAGTCACCTGAGCCAGACAGGAAGTGAGACGTGGTTCTGCGTTAATAAGGTTTGAAGAAAGTATTTTCATTTAGTAATCTGTTGTACGTTCTACATTTGGGGATGTTTGACTGAGGGGATCCTCGTGGTACGAGAAAACAGCTCAGAGGGTCCACGCTCCAAACAGGTTGGGAACCAGAAGTTTGGTGATTTGAGTCAACCTAAACAAGCTTGGTCCTATTTAAATTGAGACAGCTGAAATGTAAAGTATTAGGGTCTGGTCATGTAAATACTACATTTCTTTAACTGGCCATATGTCTGACGTTTATTTGGTGTTCATTTGAATATATGTGTGACAGGTGTGTCTCTGCAAGACTGTGTATGAGCAAGTTCTCCAAACGCTGGACAACCTTTTTCTCAGTGAGGAGCAACAAGCCACGTCCAGCCATCCGCCTACTCCTCCCCCACCCACCCCTTCGTCTGCCAGACCCCATACTTTTCCAGATCTCCAGGGAGGACTGTTTGCTAGGAACCTTCCCACCGTGAACTTCCCCCACTTGTCTCTGTCATCTCCTTTGTCTCTACAGCCACACACTTCTCCGTCCTTCACTCAGCTGAGGGTCACCTTAAATGTGGCAGAGCTGCAGGTCATGCTCAGTGCAGACCTCTCCCAGGGCTCTCAGGGGTTGGTCAGTGTATGTTTTCAAGACCTTGAGGGAGAATTCATCAAAACCCACCCACATTTACTGGAAGTGCAGCTGGCTTTGCGTTCTCTACTGATGGAAGACCTCCTGGAACACAACCCAGATTCTAAATACAAATACTTGATTTTATCTCATGGAGCTCCTAAGCCCCCCACCTTCAGTCCAAAGGAATACCTTTCCCAAAGCTGTCCATCAACATCTAATGCTTTATACCCAGACATGCCCCGTTCACTGCCTGCCCACATGGAGGAAGCACAGAACGTCTTCCAACTCTACCAGAGACATCCCAGCACACCTACGTCAAGCAGCCGCAACTCCAAACGCGACCCAGACTGTCCCATCACTCCACCTCCTTCTCCTACTCATTACAGAGCTTCTCCCCAGCCCCTCTCAGAGTTTGATGACTCATTAGTTCATATGAATCTTCTACTGGTGGACCCTAATCACCCTGAGTTTAAAACACGCTATTGGAGTGTGGGGCGAAGTGTGGACATAGACTTTAACTGCCTGGATGTTTTGATTACACTCCAGACCTGGGTGGTGATTTTGGATTTTTTTGGGATTGGCTCTACAGCCAGCAATCATGCTGTAAAGGTGCCAGTCTCACCCTGGCCTGGACCAGTACACCCATCTTCTGAGCCAGACGCCAGTAGGGAAGAGCCAGTTCAGTCAGTCAACACCAAGGTGGATTTGAAGGTATGTCTCGGATGGTTTTCTGTACAGTAGGAACAACCAGGTAAGGTACGTCAGGTTTCACACACTGACTTGTATACGAAGCTGAGACGTTTTGGAAAACATTCATTCTGTGATGAAAGCATGAGACTGGATAGTGACACATCTCTTCCTGTCTTATCTTACACCGGTGTGTCTACTTTAATGATACTTCAGGCCAAAGGAAATGCCTTTTGACCAAACTTCTTGTTGTTTCAGGTTCACTCTTTGAATCTGGTGCTCAACAAGAAGCTCAATGAGCTTGCCAGAGCCAGCGTGTCCAAATTGTCTACTCAACTGGAAGTCCTAGGTGTGTTTGAGAAACGCGAACACTGTTGTTGTTGTGTTCATTGTTTATTAAATAGTAAAAATCAAAAACAACAACCTCAGTTGGTCGTATCATAAATGCATGATAATACTTATATTATCAGCTGATGGTAGAGTAGACCCTAGAAGGTTGCAGATCTATCATCTGTGGTTCAGGTCACCCTGAGTGCATAAATAGCTAACGTCATTATAAAACGCCTGAAATCAGACCAGTAATAGTGATAATGGAATACAAACAGCTGGATTTCCACAGTGAAGCTGATATCCATGTACACTCTGTTGATGGAGGTCCAACAGCAGCACTGATGTTCTGGGGCGGTCTGACGGGACAAGCCACTCCTCTGAGCACCGCCACCAGGAAGGGGAAGTGCCTTTACAAGGACACAAATAAGACAAGGAAGGAGCTTTAACTGTTGATAATACTGCTTCTTAATCCAGATTCCTATGGAATACCACTTTAATCCTGAATCCCATAAAATATTAGAGTACTCTGGAACCCTATGAATATCATAGGATCCCACAATCCCATGGATTACCCAATGATCCTTTGAGTGCTCTGTTCCACATAAATGTGCACCAGCCATTTGCTACCTCTTCAATGAAGCTGACCCCCCCCCCCCCCCAATGAGATCAGTGTGCACTCTTGTGTACGCACAAGTGTTGAGTGCTAATAAAGATCCATTAAATGACTTTTTATTCGGTTCAGTGACACTTCTCAACTTCTCAGAGAATTGATCTTCATAAAGCTTTGAGAACCTTTGTTTTAATATTCAACTGCATGTCAACCAGACAGGATTAGAAACCAGTCGTTGTCCACCATCGTGTCTAGGTGTCTTACTGTGCTTACAGATGGTGACCTAACAATCCATGGCAGCTTGGGAAGTCTGTCTCTGAGTGATCTGACACCACATGGCGACCTGTACAGGGAGCGCTTCGTCACACAGGGAGGAAAAGCTCTTGTTTTCAACATTCTGAGGTACGCCTCACAGCATGACGTCCCTCAAAGACATGGAGGATCTGCGCTGTTGAAAGTCTCTTCTGCGTTGTCTCTATGAGGTATGGCTGCCCTGATGTGAACCTGAAACGAGACTGTGACATCAAGGTGTGTCTGCAGATGGCCTCAGTTCAGTATGTGCACACCCAGCGCTTCCAGGCCGAGGTGGTAGCCTTTATTCAGCACTTCACCCAGCTGCAGGATGTGCTGGGCAGGCAGAGGGCTGCAGTAGAGGGTCAGGCTGTGAGTGCTGCCTTTACAGTAACACACAATGGACCACTCCGTGTCATTGATGTGATGTGTTTCTGTTTGACTGCAGGTCCGGGATCTGCCCCAGCGGGCCTCCAGGATTCTTTTGGATATTGAGGCTGGTGCCCCTGTTATTGTGATACCCGAGAGCTCACGATCAACCAAGGTGATTGTGGCCAACCTGGGTCAACTTAGACTCCAGAACTGCTTCCTGTCAGCTGGGGCTCCAAGCACCTTCCACAAGGTAGAAACTTCTCACCACGGTAGGGAGTCACCAAGCTGTTCAGGATTCAGTCGTGCATGTTGAGCTTATGTTCTGTTCCTCGTGGAGGAGCACTGTGAGCTAGTTTGATGAGGTTTGCCTGATGGAGAACATCTAAAATTCTTCAAGTAAGAGAAGGAAATGAAGCTGTGGTTTAGCTTGTGTTGATGAAACAAGCTTTCTTTGTCTTCAGGAGGGTGTCAGCAGTGATGAGCAGGAGAACCCCCGCTGCTCATCTTCAGATACACCGTTCAACCTGGGCAGTGCGCCTGAGCCACTGGGACTCCTCAGCACAGGTTTGGGCTTTTTACTGATTCTGTCTGGTGGGAGAAGGTGTGCATGTCAACTCAGGTGTTTTCATTAGAAAAGAGAATAAAGACAGCCACTGCTTTCATCACACAATCGCTTTAAGTACCGTTTCAACACGAATCGGGACACGGATAATGCGTCTCGGTGTGCAGGACACGTGAAAACCAATGGAAACTCGGGACTTTCCCACAGCCTAGTTAAAATATAATGTTTCAACCTCATCTAGGTTATTATGTTTTACTAGTCTGGTGAGATGAGACAACTGTAAATAAATCAATTCATTTAAAAATCTCCAACTTTAGAGGTTCTGGGGTTGAATTTAGGGGTGCTTCAGCACCCCCAAAACAGGCTAGAGGCGCCGGTGGGTCTGGATACAGTAAATATCTTCTCTGACTTGTGAGAGGAGCAGGAAGCTGTGTGCAGATCTAAAACAAAGTCGCCTTTGTTTACCAACTTAAGGAGGACACCACGTACTTCTCTGCACGTCTTTAGCCTAAGTTATGCTTCTCCGTTTGCGTCGGGACAGACGCACGCAACACCGTTATCCATCCTTTTGAGGGCTCTCCAGCAGGCCCTCAAGGACGGACGGAGTCGAGCTCTTTTCTAACATCCGTCCAACAAGATGAAGAACTGAAGCTCAGGATGCTGCTTTCGTCAGCAGCACCTCGCCTGAGCCCTCAAACACAAAAGAAAGCTGAGGACATCTAGCAGCAGACCTGAAGAATACCTCGTAGAAAAACTCTAGCAATATGAACATTTTATTCACCTGTGACTAGGGTTGTCACGGTAACTGGTGTAGCGGTAAACCCCGGTAAAAAAGATGACAATAATAACCGTTTTGTTTTAAAAAAAACTATATTATCTCGGTGGATTACCGTGGCTGCGGTGTAGGCGCGGTGACCCTCACCAGCCACCGTATCATCTGCTGAAGCTGCCGGTGTCGGTACAGGATCTGCTCGGGTGCAAGATCGGCTCAGGGTCCGTCGACTGCCGATGACGTCAAAGTAGTTGATTGGCTGAACATGAACCTTACGGGATTACGTAATCACATTACGTTGGTATCACGTTACGTTGGTCCAGGCAAATCTTTCTGTTGGAAAGATGAACAACTTTTACAAAGAAATCCATCATTACCTGTTTGAAAATACACTTTTAGCATAGAGCTGCATGTATATTAGGGCTGAACGATTAACTGCATGTGCAATTAAATTGCGATGTGACAAAAGGAGATTTTCTAATCGCAAAGGCTGCAATTTGGCAGCGAATGGTTAGCGCAATGCTAATATACGTGGAAAAAACCCATAGGAATGCTAATGCTAATATCGCCGATTATATTATTACAAATTATGAATTAGAAACGTGCCAAATGATTACATTTGGAGTCTAATAGAAAGTAAAACTACCATCAATCAAATAAGTACAGACAGGTATTTTAGTAAAGCCAGAAAACTTTTAACTCCAGAGTTTTGGCTAGCAGCTATGAGCGTACCTGAACTAAGCATGGACAAAACGTCAAAAACTCTAAACACAAAATACTTCCATAAACGGGACACACTTCTTTCCTGCAAATACAATTTCACATGTGTTGCTAATACCTATGATCCTTCAAGGGATGTGCTCAAAGAGGAGTTCAACATTATGAATAAAATATAGTGTTTTATTTTACAAATACCATTATAAACACAAACTTACGTCTTAAGAAACGTTATTTTAATAACGAAACTGCTAAATTCTTTCCAACAGTATAGGTGTGTAGTGTATTTTGTCCGAGTGGGTTTGCCATACTTTGACGTCATCGGCAGTTGAAGGACCCCGAGCCGATCATGTACCGACACCGGCGGCACATGAGCACTTTGTTGTTTACAACCAAAACTTTCTTGAAGCTAAAGCTGAAATAATGGCCAAAGGAGGAGACGGCAGCACTCAGGACATTTTTTATCCCTCAAAGAAGACAAAGTGGGAAGTACGGGCATATTTTGGATATCTGAAGAATGCCGAGGGACAGTTGATAGAAGACGGCTATCCTGTTTGCAGCACGAGCAGAAAAAGTGTGTGTGAAAGGCAGCAACGCTTCAAATCTCATGACACATCTGCGTGACCATCACCCACAACTCTACAGTCAACACAAGGCAAGCTAACGTTAGCGTTTTAGCTAAAATGCGTGATCCGAGGATTTGGGTTGAGGGAGAATGCAACGAGTGGCTATATAAAGCAGCCGCAGCGCCGCTACCTGCATATAAACCGTGTCGCGGACACCGCCATGTTGAAATGACGCTATGCATTACGGGGCTCCCAGGGGCCGATAAGAGTTGGTCTCTCTCCGAGAATAATTATGAATTTAACAACGATTACTGCCTGATGACACTTTCCCACATCTGCAAAGCTCACTGGAAGGACACAAACCGAGGACAATATTTTCCTGATATAGGGTTTATTACTCAAGTAAGGGTAAAAAAGTATCTGATTAGAAGGCTACTTGAGTACTGAGTATCATCTGGTCTAATACTTTTAAATGATGACATCAAACAGACAAAACATAAGAAGTTATGGGCAAATATTGGTATTTTAAAGACTATAGGGAAACAAATAAACAACATAATTATAAAATAACACATTTTAGGCTAAATTTAGACACAAACTGAGGACAATATTATCCTGACGTTTCAAAAAAATACCGTGATAATACCGAAAACCGTGGTAATTTTGGTCACAATAACCGTGAGGTTAAATTTTCACACCGTGACAACCCTACCCGTGACTAGATGAGTTAAAAGATGGGCAGCAAGTGTTTTGTTGGTCGATGACGGGAAACGTGGGTTTAGAGGTGGAGAATGAGGGACAAAAAGTTTCTGAAATCATCATCATCATCATTTATTTCCAACATGCCAATAACATCACAATTAACAACAGGATATAAATCAGTAATAAATCAACTTGACCTTGTTGTAGGCATGTTCGAAAGGGAGTGGGCGGAGGCCAAGCTTATTCAAGCCCACCCCTGTTTTTCACTAACAGTTTAACATTCAATATGTAGCATTGACTCAAATTCAACAACCTTATGACCAAAGAAAATCATAATCATAACAATAATAATAATAATGGTAGTCTAGACAATTTAACAATTCTTGTCAATATCATTAATTATATATTCCCATCCACCTTTACTCACATCATCGCCCATTCTCATGTGTAATGTATTTTAACCAGACTGTTCTTCTGTAGTGTGCTTTAAAAATCTGAATACTTTGACATTGTTTGTGATCAGTCTTTAAGTTATTCCATATTTTTATCACACACACACACACACACACACACACACACACACACACACACACACACACACACACACACACACACACACACACACAAGCTTTCAGGTGTTGTTCGCACCAGTGCTAATTTAAATATTTTATCTCTCCTTAGGCTACGAGACAGGTCCTTAACTATAAATAGCTTTTGTAAATTATTTGGTAGAAGTTTATTAAATGCTTTGAAAAGAATAAGAACTGTTTGATATTTAATTATATCCTGTAATTTTAATAATTTTGACTGTAAAAAAGTTGATTTGTGTGTTCTAAGAATCCAACCTTATTTATGATACGGACCGCTCTTTTTGTCATATATAAAGAGGCTGTAAGGAGCATTGGTAATTATTCCCCCATACCTCAGCGCCATAAGGAAAATGAAAGAGAACTAAGGAGCAATACAATATACGAAGTGTGTTGCAATCAAGAAATGACTTGGATTTATTTTTTATCAAAATACTTTTTGAGATTTTTAGTTTTATGTGTCTGATGTGAGGTTTCCATGACAGTTTACTGTCTATTGTGATTCCCAAAACTATGCTTTCTTGTACCACTTCAATTTGAAACCCATCTATATTTATTGGCAACTCAAACTTTGTTTCTTGATGACCACATTTTATTGCTTTAGTCTTGTTTAAATTTAATGACAACTTATTGCTGTCCATCCATCTTTTAACAACAATCAATTCTTCATTTATTTTTTAATAAGATTTGGATAATTGTCACTGCTATAAAATATAGTTGTATCATCTGCAAATAAAATAAATTTTAGTAATGTAGATGTTTCAAAAATATCATTAATGTACAAACTGAACAAACTAGGTCCCAGTACTGATCCCTGGGGTACACCACAATGTCAAGAGTTTTTGACCTTTTCTGTCCAATATTAATATACTGTACCTTTCCACTTAAATAACTTCTTACCCAGTTCAGTGCCACTCGTCTAATTCCATATATTTCCACTTAGTCAAGTAGAATTGAGTGATTTATTTTATCAGAAGCTTTCTTGAAGTCAATAAAAATTCCAATAGCATATTTTTTGTTGTCAAGTGCACTGGTGATTTCTTCTATGGCATCTATTATAGCCATAGAAGCTGTTCTTTTATTTCTGAAGCCATACTGTCCATCATTAACTATGTCATGTTTATCAATGAAATTTTCTAGTCGTGTATTAAAGTTTTTCCAAGATTTCTGAAAACTGAGGCAACAATGAGATCGGTCTACAATTGGTAAACATGTGTTTGTCATTATTTTTGTTGATAGGTATGACTTTACCAATTTTCATTTTATTTGGAACAGTACCGGTTTGAAATGTTAAGGTACAAATGTAGGTGAGTGGCTTGGAGATATGATTTATAACTTTTTTCCCAGGAACATTTCTATGTCGTGGCAGTCAGTACATTGTTTGCTTTTGCATTTATAAACAGTATTTATAAGTTCTTGTTTGGTTATAGCTGCAAGAAAAATTGAGTGTGTGTTTACTTTAATCTTTTAATTCAATTGTCCAATTGGGATGTCTCGAATTTCACCTGCTGAATTTGGTCCAATATTAACAAAAAATTCATTGAAGTGATCTATTGCTAATTCCATATTACATTTGTTTCCATGTGCATCTCAAAAATGGTTTGGATATCCTGTCTTTGTGGTTTTGTATTTAATTAAACCATTCAATATGTCCCATGTTCCTTTTAGATAATTTTTGTTATCATATAATATATTCCTATAGTACAGTTTTTTATTAGTTAATTAACTTTTGCATATCTGATATCGTTGTTCTGTTTCTTTAGTTTTGGAATTGATAAATTTTTTATAAAGATTATTTTTCTTTTTACAAGCATTAAATATTCCTTCTGTAAGCCAAGGAGATCTAGATGGTTTTTCTTTTGGATCTTATAAATACAAAAAAACACACATTATAAACACACTCTTGGGCCAGATACATGACAGGATACCACAGAACAGCGCCCTCTGTTGTCCTGTCGGGGAATTGCTTTGCTACACGCCCCAGGAGACGGAGATGTATGAGGACAAAACGTCTCTGTCAGTGGACAGCTGTCTCTGCCACCTGGAGCTTACAGAGAAGTATAAATTAGGGTTTATGCACCGCCCACGTGTTCGGAGACATCTACCTTCCTGACAAGGGTGTGTGAACAAATCCAGCTGCGCGGGGGCAGACCAGACCGGGCCTGGCCAGATATGAGAGGCTGGTGGTGTACCCCAGAGCAGCTGTGGTTATGATGTAGAAGATTGGACAGGTGTGTGTGGATAAATGACAGCTTCTGTTGTGAAGTGTGGTGGAGGGTAGTAGAACTCAAGGTGGAGCTAAATAAACACGAGCCACAGACTGTTTAGCTTTAGCCAACAGCCAGATTCAATAGTTTCATTTGTGCCTTTCTGGTCTACTTGTTTCTCCTTTTAGAGGGCCATGTGTGCTTGTTGGACGTCATGGCTCTAGACCTTCAGGAGATGGATATATTTGCTGCAGAGCGCCTGTTTTCTCCTGATGGAACTGGTAAACCTGAGCCCTCTGACCTCATCTTTCCTTCCTTCTCTATCCGTCGAACTGGAGACAACCTGCTGAGAGACTGCTGCCGCCTCAAGTTTAAAGTGGAGCGCAACTTAGACAAGTATGTGTGTGTGTGTGTGTGTGTGTGTGTGTGTGTGTGTGTGTGTGTGTGTGTGTGTGTGTGTGTGTGTGTGTGTGTGTGTGTGTGTGTGTGTGTGTGTGTGTGTGTGTGTGTGTGTGTGTGTGTGTGTGTGTGTGTGTGTGTGTGTGTGTGTGTGTGTGTGTGTGAGATAGTTGGGCTGTCCTGTCTTCACAGACTAAATCCTCCTCAGACCTTAAATTAAGAAGCCACGTGAATGGCATTGTTCTGTCACACTCTTTTCATTTGAAGTCTTTTAAGATAAGGCTGTTTGTATCTGGAGCACATCTGGAAACAGTTGTCCAGGCATTCGTTACATCTGGTCTAGAGTACTGTAGTTTCCTCAGTGCCAGGCTTCTTTGGCCTGACTGCAGCTGTTTCAGCACTCAGGCTAGATCCCAGATGGGTACTAGGGCTGGGCTATAGAACAACAGCAGTATAAGCCCCCACCACCATCACCCACACTGTATAACATCATCATTAATAATTGAACAGCCAAAGACCAATAATAATAATAATAATTAAAGCTGCAAGCAGCGTAGTTTAGCCCTCGCAGCTCCGCACCGCTCCGGCCTGGCCGGCAGCCCGGGGCGCCTGGGCACGTCCGCGGAACAGAAATGTCGACCCCCGCGATCCCAGACACGGCGAACAGTCTCCTCGTCTGCTCCTCATCCTGACTCAGCATCTTCTTTGAGCCCACTATTAAATTAGCCATCTCACCACTAGGGGATACTAATCTTTACCACACTTGTGGTGTGATGACACAGACCAAGTTTAATGCTATTCTGACCACGTTTTTTGAAGTTATTGAAGGTTAATCTTATCTAGGGGGCGCTGTGACCAACTACATAAAAATCCCATTGAGGTCCTCTTAGGGAGTCAAAGATGGTTTTGTGGTAGTTTGGCATCAATCAGACGTTGCGTGTGCTTTCTAGAACCAGAGAGCTGAAAGGGGGCGGAGCTAAAGGGATTTGACCCAACAGCCATATCAATGTGTTTAGTGCAGTCACGTGATGACACAAGCCAAGTCTAATGCCATTCTGACCTTGTCTTTAGAAGTTAATAAAGTTTGAACCCATCCAGGGGGCGCTGTGACCATTTACAACTAAATCCCATAGAGGTCATCTCGGGTCATCAAGATGGTTTTCTGTTCATTTGGCATCAATCAAACGTTGCATGGGTCATCTGGAGCCAAAAGGCTGTAAGTGGGCGGAGTTAAAGTGAATTGAACGAGTGAACACACACACACATGTGAGTTGTGTGGTGACTCCCACCCTGTTTGATACAGTTTGGAGCTTTTTTGCAGAAGTTACAACGGTCACAATGTTAATAAAGATGGCTACAAGACTAGATAGTGGGACATGTGATGTCGGTGCCTTTCTTGCCAGGCTGTGACACACCTTAAACTCTTGACAGAGCTTATCTACACTTTGGTTGGCGGTTTTGAGAATGTCTTTTGGTGATGTTCATCTTCACGTTTGTGCGGATGACAGGCCAAACTCTAAAGAAGATCTTCCTTTTGTGGGTACCCGACTCTCTGTGGACAGGGTCTTGGAGTTTGACTGATAGTATTTCAAAAACCAACAATTTAAAACAGTTTCTGTGAGCTTCACCTAAAGAAAGTTGTTGCTTTCCACATCTTAACTTGGTGTAAATGTCAGCATTCCTGATTCTGATGTCATTAGGGAGCTGAGCCATGCAGTCCCTGACCTCTCCATCCACGTCAGCCTGTCGTCGGTGCACTGCTCTCTGGACAGGGAGCACTACCGGCTCATCAGAGGCCTGCTGGAGAAGAACCTGGGAGAGCCTATTGAGGAGTTCTTACGACCCTACAACCTGCTGGACCCCAGCATCTATGTGAGGCTCTGACTAGGGTCATGCAGATGTGATTCGTTACAGAGTGCATAAGCTAGTCTGTTGTTCGACTATCAGACGGTTTACAGTCATCTACCGTTTAAACCGATTTCTAACCGGATTCAGTCCTGATGCTCTAATTACCATCATGCTCTACTGTTCTGTGTCAGCAACATGTTTCATTTCTGTTCCAGACGGTGTTAAGTGGCGACGTCTTCATCAACCTTTCTTTCTTGGTAGACATGACGGATGTCAGCCTGGAGCTTCTGGACCGTCCAGCAGACACGGAGGACAGGCACTCATTAGCAAAGTGAGACCAGAGTTCATTTTAACAGGATTCTTCAAGTTTCTATTAGACTTTTGACAAAAGATCTTATTTTAGTCGACTAAATGAAAAGCAGGTATATTAGCTTAATCTTTTATAAATACTTCTATATTAAACTTCTGTTAAGGAGATGCTAGCTTCGGCTACTTGAAACATTAATGCGATAGGGAGCCTAAGCCACGCCCCTCTACTCCGTGACCGTGGTTCTTTAGCTAACGAACTAAAGATGCTCTTCGTTCCCTAAAGCAGGGAGCTTTAGCATGGCTGTCTGTGTTTTATCTGATGAAACCATCTGATGGCTGACAACCGCATCACGACCTGCTTAGACTTTCGTATTTAGCGATGCCTCTCGTTCGTGAATGCGCTCCTGTAGGCAACAAAACAGAGATAAAGTTATGTTGTGCATATATATTTGACTTTTAAAGACTCACTTGTGCAGGAGTGAGGTCGCCAACTCGGCGTCGACCGAGGTATGCACTTTAAAGCTCGAGCACTCACTGTGATTAACATATGTACGTAAGCGGTAGTCGAACCCCCATTTCCCTCTGGAAGCATCGGCAGCACGGACCAGCAGCAGTTATCGTTATAGTCTAAAGGGGTGTTTCAAGTCAGCCATAGCGCGGCAATTTTCAGGCGCTTCCCAGAACCGGCACTCTGTGCTGCGCGGCTCTGGAGCATCAGGTTCTACTTGAGCCGCTTCTGGGACACAATTGTTGCAGTTAACACAGTTCCAGACAGGAAATCGCACACGGTTTCAGTGTAAAATCCCTGGTGATTTTCAAAATAAAAGTATTGCAGCAATGCAATTTCATTTGTGTGTAGATTACGTGTGACCTAATAGCTTACTCCCTGCGTCGTTCTATAAGAGCAGCGGTGTGTTTCTAATGGCGTTATTCCTGGCCCTGGAGAGGAACAGTATTTAACAGTGAGTACAGAAAGTATTCAGACTTCCATCAAGCTGCACTCTGTTATACTGCAGCTGTTTGCTACAATCAGTGAAACGGATTTTCTCTCATTAACGTGCACACACCACCCCATACTGGCAGAAAAACACCATTTAGACATTTGTGCAGATGTATTAATGAAGACAACAGAAGTGTCACATGGTCCTGAGTATTCAGACCCTTTGCTCAGTATTTAGTAGATGCACCTGTTGAGCTGACACAGCTGAAGATGCAACACGTGTCTAACACCTGGACTTGGGGATTTGCCATTCCTCCTTGAAGATCCTCTCAAGTTCTGTCAGGTTGGATGGTGAAGGTTGGTGGAGCCATCTTTAGGTCTCTCCAGAGATGCTCCATTGGGTTCAAGTCAGGGCTCTGGCTGGTGGTCCTGTCCCTGCAGCTGAAAAACACCCCCACAGCACAATGCTGCCACCACCATGCTTCACTGTGGGGACTGTATTGGACAAGTGATGAGCAGGTCCTGGTTTTCTCCACACACACCGCCTAGAATGGAGGCCAAAAAATCCCATCTTGGTCTCCTCAGACCAGAGAATGTAATTTCCCACCATCTCAGGGTCCTTCAGGTGTCTTTAAACAGACTCCATGCAGGCTTTCATGTGTCTTGCACTGAGGAGAGACTTCCAACAGGCCGCTCTGACACAAAGCCCTGACTGGTGGAGGTCTGCAGTGATGGTTGACTTTCTACAACTTTCTCCATCTCCTGCCTGCATCTCTGGAGCTCAGCCTCAGTGATCTTTGGGTTCTTCTGTACCTCTCTCACCAAGGCTCTTCTCCCCCAGTAGCTCAGTGTAGCTGGACAGCCTGTTCTAGGAGGGCTTCTGGACGTCCCAGACGTCTTCCATGTAAGGATTATGGAGGCCACGGGGCTCTCAGGAACCTTGAAGACAGCAGAGATGTTGTTGGAGCCATGGCCAGATCTGTGCCTTGCCACAATCCTGTCTCTGAGCTCTTCAGGCAGTTCCTTTGACCTTTGACCTCATGATTCTCATCTGCTCTGACATGCATGGTGAGCTGTAAGGTCTTCTATAGACAGGTGTGGCTTTCCTGGTCAGGTCCAATCAGAATCAAACACAGCTGAACTCACTGAAGGTGTAGGACCATCTCATGGATGATCAGGAGAAATGGAAAGCACCAGAGTTAAATATGAGTGTCACAGCAAAGCGTCTGAATACTCAGGACCATGTGATGCTTCTGCTGCCTTTGTTAAATCTGCACTAATGTCTAAATGATGCGTTTCTGCCAGTATGGGGTGGTGTGTGCCAGTGGGTGTCTGAACCAACGCAGATGGAGAAGTATAAATCAGGCTTTAAACATGGAGAAAACCACTGTACCTCTGTGCGTGTGTTGTAGCAGCAGGAGCTATGCTGGGGGAGAAGATATTCTGGGGGGCAGTAACTAACGGTTATTTGGATCATCGATTAATCGTATGGTCGTAACTCGAAACCCGCTAGCAAACATTTTGTTTCTCTTTTTTACTCGACTCGAGCCTGACCGCAGCGGTTCTGCTGCTCGGCGCTGCAGACAGCTGAGAATAAACCGGATGGTGAGGACTGTTCTTCTGCTTGTAGAGTTTAGATGTTCTCAGTTTCACGACCATCGTGTTGTTTCTGAACCCACTTGATCGAGAGCCTGCTACCTGCTAGCACTAGCTAATCTGCTTGTAGTTACACTTTAGATCCCAAACCTGCTCTCTGATTTCCTCCAGAGCACCTAGGTTAGCTCATGGTTCGTCAGTTAGCAACTTACCGTTCTAAGTGTGTCGTTCCTCATCAGAACACCGGCGCTCTCTCTGCTGCCTCCTACCCATGAGCTGCACGCGTTGACTTTGAGTAAAGGTTCACAACACAAAAAAACATTGCGCAACACAACAAATCGATCACGAAATGCTTTGCCAACGCATTTCATGATGATTTTTATGGATTCTTTGTTGCAGCCCTAGTCATATATGCTGCATCTGATTTGTAGCTAATCTCCAAATACCTGAGCGACATGGTCCAAGCATACATGATTACTTTCCATTCAAACTGAAGTACAACATGTGTAATCCAGGGCCTATGGTACATGACCTGTGTCAGTACACTGCCTTTTTTGGGTTATACACCCCCCCCCCCAAGGTGCTTCACAACACAATCGGTCATCTACCCTCCTGTGCAGGCAGCAATTCCCTGCCAGGACAACAGAGGGCGTAGCACATTTCTGCCACCGTTACACTCGTGCATCTGGTCCAAGATGGTGTATTTTTCACTACCGTGTTTATTTATTACGTGACAGTTTAGTCCTCCGTTCTCCACCTCTTCATGCGGTCGCCACCTTCTAAACCCACATTCTGATGTTATGTTCTCTCTTCTCTGCATGTTTATGGTCATCACAACAAAAACACAAATGTCATGAAGCTTCTTATGATTATGCTCTGAGAGAATTCCTGATAAGAGCTGTTAATGTCTTATCTCACAACTACAACATCATTGTAAAAAGCACAGGTGAAGCATCAATGGCTGCTATGTTATTAGAGAGCTCGTGTGACTGGCTACAGCTGCTTCTTCAGAAAGGTTCACCTGTTCTAAAGCTCGGACTTTCATTTCCAAAATGGGGTGAAGCTGTTTGGTTTGTTGGGATTTAACATCGGGATCTTTAACTTTGAAACACTTGTCTTTGGTTTTAAAGGTTTGATTTTATGAAATCCAAAGTTCTCTATGAGAGCTTCTCTGATGGCTCGAAGTCGGTCAACTTGGTGTCCCACTCCCTGCTGGCACATGACACCCGCTACACACGGCCAAGGAAGGGGGCTGAAGCAACACCGCGGAACGTTTTCGACTGCATCTTGCAGCCGTCCAAAGCGGGCAGTAACGATGCATCCCTGCAACTCGAACTGCATTACAGGTAATTCCTAGTAGAGCAGACTTTAGTGACCCCACAGTGGGGGAATTCACTCATTAATCCTCCGTGTCCTATCGAGGGTTCCCCTCCCGAGGTCCACGTGGGAGGGGTGAGCACCACCTCACCCCTCCCACGTGGACCTCGAGGGATAAACCATCAACCCTGCTCAACGGTCACCTCTCCTGGGAGGGTCACGGCAGCTCATACACTAAAAGTGGTTTATTTAAACTAAGATCAGCACTGATCAGAGATAATCAACTAAGTTTAAAATGACTTAAACGAGGTTTAAAGTTGAGCAGAGCTGTGTTGCTCCACTTAATCTCAGTTTAGTTCAACTCTATTAATATTTTTAAGCTGTGCTGTAACTCGGTGCGTTTACACGTGCATCAGAGAACCAAAGTGTTGCCCTAAAAAGATTCACGTCGGTGTTTAGCTGCATGTAAACGCGCTAGTCTGGATCACCACATAATGC
>NC_091750.1:31661628-31666628 GCF_043380555.1 Nothobranchius furzeri | reverse complement strand
CCGGAGTAAATGTAGTCACACCAATAAAGTGTTTTACATGTGCTCAGTTAGCAGCTGTACGCTAGTTTAAGGCTATTTAACATCAAGAGGACAGCATGTTAACGACATGGGTCCATGCCAGATATATACTTGTACTTATTAATAACGCTGACATCAGTGGAATCGGACGCTCCTGGCTGCTAATCCAGTCAGAGCTCAGAGCTGCAGCTGTGGACCAGCGGCGGCTCTGATTCACCACCTCATAGCTGCCAGCTGCTGACAAGACAAAGGGGATGTACCATGTCTTGTCCAGTCAGATTTACCAAGCTGCTAGCCCTCCACAGAGCAGGTCTGTTCTCCAGCGTGTGTTACCGTGCTACACTGGTCCGTATTGCTCAGTTTGTAGAAGTGAAACCGGGTTTTCAGAGAGAGCCTGGATTTTGGGATTAGATGGCTACAGGAAATACCCCCCAGGTGTCTAATGCTGCGACTGGACCAGCTCTGTGTCTGCAGACCCGTCTGTGCCCATAGAGGTACTGCAGCTGACCTTTTGGTCCCCCCTTAATGCAAGCAAGACCAAAGTGTGATCAATCCAACCCAAATGTTAGTCAGGGCGCTGGTTTTATGGGTCAGTCAGAACAACTTGTGCATTTTAGATAAATATGAAGAGAGCCTCAGTACTGTCAGCCCATGGGCGCCGGTCAGTCCAGCAGAGGCAACGACCTTTGATAGTTTTAACGGAGCGACACCGGACTTCTTAGAAACGGGCTTAACTTCAGGCTTGATTAAAAAAACTGCTCATAATGTTCTTCAGTAAACCGATAACGTAACAAAAGTTACGCATTGGTGCTGCATCTGCAGTGAAGCGGGCGTTGTACCGGTCTGTCGTGAGCCAGAAAGGGAACCTCCTGATTTACGGGTGTATCTACGTTCCTACCCTCATGTAGGGTCACGAGCTTTGGGTAGTGACGAAGGAACGAGATCACTGATACAAGCGGCTGAGAGGAGTTTTCTCCGCAGGGTGTCTGGGATCTCCCTTGAGGTAGGGTGAGAAGCTCAGTCATCCGGGAGGGGCTCGGAGTAGACCCGCTGCTCCTCCACATCGAGAGGAGCCGGTTGAGGTGGCTCGGGCATCTGGTCAGGATGCCTCCCTGGTGAGGTTTTCCAGGCACGTCCAACCGGGAGGAGACCCGAGGGAAGAGCCAGGACACGTTGGAGGGACTACGTCTCTCACCTGCACAGGGAACGCCTCGGGATTCCCCTGGAAGAGCTGGCCCAAGTGGCCGAGGAGAGGGAAGTCTGGGCCTCCCTGCTTGGGCTGCTGCCCCCGCCACATGACCCCGGATAAGCAGCTGAAAATAGATGGATGGGTTTCTCAAATTTCTTTGCTAGATTCACCTCAAAAATCCAGCCATTGCTAAAGTAAAATGTCCTCCTCAGCTGGATTAAAATTAATCCAAGATCCTAGTTTAAACTGGGGTCTAAGTTCTGGTGCAACAGGCTTGGATTGAAACTCAGTTTGGTGCCAAACTTGAACTGAGTTCAAAATGTGATCCGTTCTAATTTAAATCAGGTTTACACTTAAACCGTGATTAAATCTGAGTTTAAAGTTAAACCCTATTGGTGTAATCCACCCTTAGAGAATAGGAAAACACAATACAGGTGAATCCAGGTGAATCCAGGTGAATCCAGGTAAATACAGGTAAATACAGGTAAATACAGGTGAATACAGGTAAATACAGGTGAATACAGGTGAATCCAGGTGAATCCAGGTGAATACAGGTGAATACAGGTAAATACAGGTAAATACAGGTGAATACAGGTGAATACAGGTGAATACAGGTGAATCCAGGAAAATCCGGGTAAATACGGGTAAATACGGGTAAATACGGGTAAATACAGGTGAATACAGGTGAATCCAGGTGAATACAGGTAAATACAGGTAAATACAGGTAAATACAGGTGAATACAGGTGAATACAGATGAATCCGGGTGAATCCGGGTGAATACAGGTGAATACAGGTGAATCCAGGTGAATCCAGGTGAATACGGGTGAATACGGGTGAATACGGGTGAATCCGGGTGAATCCGGGTAAATCCGGGTAAATCCGGGTAAATCCGGGTGAATACAGGTGAATACAGGTGAATACAGGTGAATCCAGGTAAATCCAGGTAAATCCAGGTGAATACAGGTGAATACAGGTAAATACAGGTAAATACAGGTGAATACAGGTGAATCCAGGTGAATCCAGGTAAATCCAGGTAAATACAGGTGAATACAGGTGAATACAGGTGAATACAGGTGAATACAGGTGAATCCAGGTGAATACAGGTAAATACAGGTAAATACAGGTAAATACAGGTGAATACAGGTGAATACAGGTGAATACAGATGAATCCGGGTGAATCCGGGTGAATACAGGTGAATACAGGTGAATCCAGGTGAATCCGGGTGAATACGGGTGAATACGGGTGAATACGGGTGAATCCGGGTGAATCCGGGTAAATCCGGGTAAATCCGGGTAAATCCGGGTGAATACAGGTGAATACAGGTGAATACAGGTGAATCCAGGTAAATCCAGGTAAATACAGGTGAATACAGGTGAATACAAGTAAATACAGGTGAATACAGGTGAATACAGGTAAAAAGGTTTCCACCCAAAGAGGAGTCTTGACTGAACTTCTTGTCCCCACAGATCCACGCGGGATGCATCTTGCTTTACAATGGTCCTCAACAACCTCAGGGTCTTTGTCATCTTTGACTGGCTGCAGCGTTTGCAGGACTTCCTGCAGGTGCACGTTGGTAAGGCGTCTGACAGCACTGAGACTCATCTGCTCCGGTCCAGTTCTGCACGTAGCAGTGGGGCTGTCATACCCAAGACCGTGAAGAGTGGAGTGGTAACTAAAAGGTCTACAGTACCAGTCAGCCAGGACCGCTGTCTGGAGCTGAAAGTCAATGTGACGGGTAAGAGAGGACGCCTCACTTCAGCCACATGGAAACACAGAACATAGAGCAGTACGAACAAACTAGAACGTTCCCTCAGCTGGTTCTGTTAGCACAGCCAAACTTACGGCCTGTAATTTCATTTTCATATAGTTGCCAGCCGAAGCTCTGCAGTGACTCCCCATGTGATCATGACACCACCCTGTGTTGTGCAACATCACATGGTCCTGAGTATTCAGACACTTTGCTGTGACACTCATATTTAACTCTGGTGCTTTCCATTTCTCCTGATCATCCCTGAGATGGTCCTACACCTTCAGTGAGTTCAGCTGTGTTTGATTCTGATTGGACCTGACCAGGAAAGCCACACCTGTCTATAGAAGACCTTACAGCTCACCATGCATGTCAGAGCAGATGAGAATCATGAGGTCAAAGGTCAAAGGAACTGCCTGAAGAGCTCAGAGACAGGATTGTGGCAAGGCACAGATCTGGCCATGGTTCCAAAAACATCTCTGCTGTCTTCAAGGTTCCTGAGAGCCCCGTGGCCTCCATAATCCTTACATGGAAGACGTCTGGGACGTCCAGAAGCCCTCCTAGAACAGGCCGTCCAGCTAAACTGAGCTACTGGGGGAGAAGAGCCTTGGTGAGAGAGGTACAGAAGAACCCAAAGATCACTGAGGCTGAGCTCCAGAGATGCAGGCAGGAGATGGAGAAAGTTGTAGAAAGTCAACCATCACTGCAGACCTCCACCAGTCAGGGCTTTGTGTCAGAGCGGCCTGTTGGAAGTCTCTCCTCAGTGCAAGACACATGAAAGCCTGCATGGAGTCTGTTTAAAGACACCTGAAGGACCCTGAGATGGTGGGAAATTACATTCTCTGGTCTGAGGAGACCAAGATGGGATTTTTTGGCCTCCATTCTAGGCGGTGTGTGTGGAGAAAACCAGGACCTGCTCATCACTTGTCCAATACAGTCCCCACAGTGAAGCATGGTGGTGGCAGCATTGTGCTGTGGGGGTGTTTTTCAGCTGCAGGGACAGGACCACCAGCCAGAGCCCTGACAAACCCAATGGAGCATCTCTGGAGAGACCTAAAGATGGCTCCACCAACCTTCACCATCCAACCTGACAGAACTTGAGAGGATCTTCAAGGAGGAATGGCAAATCCCCAAGTCCAGGTGTTAGACACGTGTTGCATCTTCAGCTGTGTCAGCTCAACAGGTGCATCTACTAAATACTGAGCAAAGGGTCTGAATACTCAGGACCATGTGACACTTCTGTTGTCTTCATTAATACATCTGCACTAATGTCTAAATGGTGTTTTTCTGCCAGTATGGGGTGGTGTGTGCACGTTAATGAGAGAAAATCCGTTTCACTGATTGTAGCAAACAGCTGCAGTATAACAGAGTGCAACCTACTCTCTGTGCACAAAGGAGTCCAGAATGCTCTGAAGAGTTTTAGCTTGGCTTGATCTGAGCAACGAAACCTGTCTGTACCAACAATAATGATTCGTCTGTGTAGCGCACAGCACAGCCTGTAAATGTCCTCATCGTCAGCCGTGATCAGTTAAATGTCCCAGCCAAAGGCAGCAGACAGGCAACACTTGTCCTGTCAGAAAGATGGAGAACACGATTCCATAATGACAGCGTTGTGTTTTACATCAGATTTACCTCCAAAGCCACTTGTTGAAAAGCAGCACAGAAACCCTAACCCTAACCCAGTCATAAGCATACTAACACGCCATTATTCATTCAAACTCTCAGCTGTTCAGATAGCTCATCCATCTGGATGTGCTGCTGAGAGCAGTCCCCCATTACAGCTCTGAATACGGCAGAAACGGCGTTTGCCCATTAGACCTGCAGGCTCTAGTTCACATACCAGTAGACCAAATCCTATTGATACTGTTGGGCACACCCCTTTGACTCGGTTTTAAAAGCAAGCATGGTGACATCAGGGACCCATAGCCCGTTAGAAGTGGTCAGAACATGGTGGTAAGGTGATGCAAAAGATCAGGCGATGGCGGCGGCCCCTGCATTGCCGCAGACTTTCATTCATCTTTTTATTGCGATTGAAGCCACACTC
>NC_091750.1:31521628-31656628 GCF_043380555.1 Nothobranchius furzeri | reverse complement strand
CGATGGGCATCTTTATGTTCGAACATGGTGTTCGTTATGGCCAAACTGCGGCTTGCACAGAAGTCCAATAACAAAACCACTCGAGTTCAGATCAGGCGGGCCGTTCCTCCCAATCACACCCCTCCAGGTCAAGCTGTCATTGCCCACGTGAGCATTGTAGTCCCCCAGCAGGACAATGGAGTCCCCTGATGGAGCACTATCTAGCACTCGTCCCAGGGACTCCAAAAAGGGTGGGTACTCTGAACTGATATTTGGCCCATAAGCACAAACAACAGTCAGGACCCGTTCCCCGACCCGAAGGCGCAGGGAAGCTACCCTCTCGTCCCTCGGAGTAAACCCCAACACACAGGCAGAGAGTCTTGGGGCTAACAAAAAGCCAACCCCAGCCCTCCGCCTCTCACCCGGAGCAACTCCAGCAAAGTAGAGTGTCCAACCCCTCTCAAGGACTTGGGTTCCAGAGCCAATGCTATGTGTCGAGGTGAGTCCGACTATATCTAGCCGGTACCGCTCAACCTCTGCCACAAGCTCCTGCTCCTTCCCTGCCAGCGAGGTGACGTTCCATGTCCCAAAAACCAGTTTCCTTGTCCGGGGATTGG
Organism: Nothobranchius furzeri; assembly: GCF_043380555.1. Taxonomy (NCBI): domain Eukaryota; kingdom Metazoa; phylum Chordata; class Actinopteri; order Cyprinodontiformes; family Nothobranchiidae; genus Nothobranchius; species Nothobranchius furzeri. Next base: position 31,656,032 of record NC_091750.1, on the reverse strand, counting down.
ACCGCCAAGGCTCCCGCCTCAGTCTGCCACCTGATCCACACTGCACCGGACCCTTCATGTTCCTCGTGCGGGTGGTGGGTCCACAGTTGGATGAGCCCATGCATCCGGTTCGGGCTGGGCCCGGCCGGGTCCCATGGGCGATAGCCCGGCCACAAGACGCTCATTCACGGGCCCCAACCCCAGGCCTGGCTCCAGGGTGGGACCCCGGTAACCCTCTGGGCCGGGTACTCCTACTCCTTGATAGTTCATCCACGAAAGATCTTCTGCCACGCCTCGCATCAGATCTGGAAGGTTCTGATTGGATCAGGAAAAGGAATGTGTCATGTGATTTTAACATTACGTGTGATCAGTCTAGTGTTATATTACTTATTATAACACTATCATAGGATTATAATATCAATTAATTAATATTGAAAACACAGGTTTTCAAACTTCAGCTGTTTGGTTTTTGTTGTAGCTCCTTTTAGAAAACATTGTTGGAGACTCCGCAATGAAATCAGCTGCCAGCTTCAGTGAAACGGATCCTCACAACCAGCTGGTTATTTGTTGTCTCTACATACCTCAGACTCACTGGTTTAACATGAAAAAGACAATCAACAGGTCTGTTCTTTACATTTTCACTGTTAAACGACTGTTAATAGTATGCAGACCCAAAGGAAAATGCTCATTAAAACGATGTTACAGTTCCTCTCAGTTGCTTTGGTGCATTTCTCACAACAGAATTAAACTTTGCACAACAGTTAGTTCAACCTCCACAGCATTTAGTCGTTTTGGCACAACCTAGTGGCGGTTAGGGTTGCCTTTGGACATGAAGCAGTTGAGTAAGTACAAATGTCTAAAGAATGGTCACTTTTGACTTGCTATTCATCACTATCTCCTTGCTTTTATCATGAATGTCACAATTATTTATACTTGTACCGGCTGAATAGTCATTGTCCTTACATCTAATAGTCTTTATTTCATTGCTCGTGTCATTGCACTCAAAATTGTTGAACATCTTGTCAAACACTTTGTACACCCATTTTGAAAACCCTATTTTTAAGGAGTTTCCATGGAAATCTCCATAAATTACTTTTCTCAGGTGAACCTTAACTCACACTAATGAAAATTGGTGTGTTACTCTAACTTGCAACCAATTAGGGCTGCAGCTATCGAATATTTTTGTAATCGAGTACTCTATCGAATATTTTATCGATTAATCGAGTACTCTAATAAATTACCCTTTTGCGTTTGTAAACCATTTTATCAAATAGCATTTATAAAATATGAAAGACCTCTTAAAATGAGAAAGCAATTGCCAGTCATTCTTCAAGTTTTATTCTAAATTAGTTTTCAAAACTTCAGCTCTTCAACTTCACAGTAAACAAATGCGAGTGGCTGCGGCCCAAACAGCACCAGAACCGCTCACGGCGCATGCGCAAACATGGCTCGCCAGCTGTTAACCTATTAACACACGTTCGTTTTAATTTCTACACTTTTTTGTCTCACACTAACCAGGATTGTCGAGAAAGCATGTTTGCCGTGGTTATGTCAAATTACACTGATCACACATTTATTTACATTCTTTCGTTTTCCTCCGCCACTCTCATAAATACCCGTGTCCTCCTGCAGCAATCCCGAGGGACAACGGACATCAATAACAACAAAGTAAAAAGTCCGACGTGTTGTAAAAACTGCTATTTTTAGCACATTAAGACCGACGTGTTGCTACCACACGTACGGTGTGAGCTGAAACTAAGTGCTACAAATGAAAAAGTCGCCCAGTGTCTGCAGAATATATAGAAAAACAGGCTAAAACGCATCATCTTGTAGAGGCTCCGAGTCCGCTTGCAGAAGTGACATTTACATGTGGATGTTTCCTGGTCAGGTGCTGCAGCTTGGAGGATGTGGTGTTGTGGTAGGCTACATCCATTTTACAGTTTTTATACTGGACTACGTTTTCCGCCTTACGACGTGAAAAATGGTCCCACACCTTTGACATTTTGTGTCTTTTTCACTCCACCGGGGTCCACGCTGTCCACCATGGTTAAAGAGAAAGTTAAGTTACATTCGCTACTCGCGTGTGCATTCAGTGCAGTGTGCATGTGCGTCACTTATTTCGGTCCGGGTGAAACATGATCCCGCGTGATTGCAAAGCCATGAATTAATTAAACATGAATTAAACGAAGCCTCGAGGCAGAGAATTTGACTCGAGGCTTTTTTGTACTCAAATTATTCGAGGTACTCGAGGAATCCATTGGGGCGACGGTGGCACAGGAGCTAAGTGCTCGCCCTGTAATTGGAAGGTTGCAGGTTCGAGCCCTGCTCAGTCTGTCACTGTCGTTGTGTCCTTGGGCAAGACACTTAACCCACGTTGCCTGCTGGTGGTGGTCGGGGGGACCGGTGGCGCCAGTGCTCGGCAGCCTCGCCTCTGTCTGTGCGCCCCAGGGCAGCTGTGGCTACATCGTAGCTCATCCCCACCAGTGTGTGAATGTGTGTGTGAATGGGTGAATGACTGATTGTGTTGTAAAGCGCCTTGGGGGGTTCTAGGACTCTAGAAGGCGCTATATCAAATACAGGCCATTTACCATTTACCATTGATGTCCCAGGCCAATGAGAAGGAAATACTACAATGTGTGCAGTAATCTCAGAAAACAGCGTTCACAGCCGTATTCCTCGTATTGGTGCATACAATACACAACACCTGTTGGCTTTTCTGGACGCTCTTTTTAGGGACCTAATCCCACAAAATGAAGGGGATGATCCTGGTGACAATCAGACAATGTATGTAGTGGTTTGGGATAACGTTAGCTTCCAGCACTCTGCTGTAGTCAGGCAGTGGTTTGCAGCACACGACAGGATGCTTATGGAGTTTCTTCCACCTTACACTCCATTCCTAAATCCAACCGAGGAGTTGTTCTCTTCCTGGAGGTGGAAGGTAGTTGACAGGCATCCACATACCCAAATGGCCCTGCTAGCAGCTATGGATGCAGCTTGTGATGACATCACAGCAAAGTCCTGCAGAGGGTGGATTCGACACTCCAGAAGATACTTTCCTCGATGCATCGATAGAGCTAACATTCCCTGTGATGCTGATGAAAATGTGTGGGCAGACAGACGGGAGCGTCTAGATATCAGTGATTGATATGCAGCAGTGTCTGTTCAGTTTTCTTTGTTTCATAACTACTGCAGTAAGGTTTACTGTCTAAGTGAGTTTATGTTTGCTGTTAAATGTTTGTTTTACTGTATTTCCCCAGCTGCACAATGCTGTGAACAGTTTCAATTAAATATTTTCAAGAGTGCATATGAAGTGTCTGGATTTTCCTTTACAGTTTATGGTTTTCAACGTGCCATGCATGCTGTCCAGACTTGACATGTCACTGGGAAGCACCTACAAAGAAATCCATCACAATGAGAACGTGTTCAAACCATTTGATTTTGTGACCAAAGGTGCTGTAATGACTTGTAATTGTGACAGCCCTGACACTTAGATTGATATAAGTACTTGTTTTTGATGAATATATTATCGGTTTTGATTAAGGGACTTGCTTTTGAAGCACTGACTATTTATTTTGAGAAACTGACTTTTCTTTTTGATGAAGCGACTCACTTTTGCAAGTTATCCACCATGTTTTGCAGTTTGCACTAATTGTTTTGAGAAGAGCCTCAGTAGTGGTGCAGAGATCAGTTCTGTTGTGAAAAATGCACCAAAGCAACTGAGAAAAACTGTAATGGGACATCCCAATCATGTCAATGTTAGATTGACAGAATACAAATAAAAGATGTTCTTCTTTCTGGCAGATTCAGTTTCCTGTCCTGGACATCCGTCTCTCCTACAATGATATTCAGCTTTTTCTTACCATTGCTAAGTCGATTCCTTCTGCCAAAGCCCTTCCTGCCCCGGTCTCAGTCGAAGTCACACCTGGCACCAGCAAGCAGGAAACTCACCACCTCAAAGGTATATGCAGACCCAGGTTCAAGCATGACATGGGTTATTGTTGATTGGTGATTATGACCTGCATTTGCATTGTGCCTTTCAGGATGAACACACACACACACACACACACGCACACGCACACGCACACACACACACACACGCACGCACACACACACACACACACACACACACACACGCACACGCACACACGCGCACACACACGCGCACACACACACACACACACACACACACGGGACTGTCTCAGCGGCTATTTTCGTTAAGGAGTGTGCAGTACAGCATGCGCACCTCGTGCAGGAGCCTGCTATTGAAGCTGCCGTTATGCTTTTGGCCTGAGGGGGGCGATCGCCACCATAAAAATTCAAAAGTCCAAAAAGTCCCTTTAAATCTGAAGCGTGTAAGCGTTAGTCTAACGCTATTGGTTAGTTCTGGTCGGTGCTCAGTTTCCTATTGCACGGACCTCTGCGGGGCAGGGGACGTGTTGCTTACATTTTATCACTGTACATGATGAGATAATCAATTTTATGGATGTCTGACATCATACATCATTTCTGAAAGAGGAAAACTCCGGAAAGATACTTTAAATCGAGACTCAAACTCACCTGCTCAAACATGCATACCCACTCTCTCCAGAAAACATTCACTGATGCCTGCTCGTAGGTTTTCATGTGGATTTTACTGTGAACACGCTCTTTTTCCTCCTGTTTACTGTGAATTGTGTTGTTTGAATGTATTAAACCCTGTTTTTACTGTCTGTAAGGCAACCTTGGGTGAATTGAAAGGCACCATTAAATGAAATGTATTACTATCCTCTCCTCCTCCCGCTGTATGTACTCCTTCAGACTTGTCTTCAACCCTTAATCTTTGGCAGGAGCCGTTGACCTTGGTGCGTTTGTTTAGCCTCTTGACCATTTTGTTTTTTTAGAAACCCAACTGAACCACTTACAGGACCTAGGCTTCAAAAAGGAAGACTGCAGAAGAGCTCTTTCCCTTTGTAAAGGCAAGTGAGCTCAATCAAACATCACACACTTTTTAACATAGATAGCATTCACATGACCCCTGACCCCTGACCCATGTGCTGCAGGTCATCTGGACCAGGCTGCCACATGGCTACTGGAGAATGCAGAGAATGTGTCCAGATGTTCCAGCACCAGGGTGGACTCCAGCACCAGCAGCCACACTGCTCCGTTGTCCGGGGTGGAGCTGAGGGCCGACAGCATCTGCATATGTTTGATAGACGACTGCCTTGACTGTGACGTCCCTCTAGCTGAACTCACTTTCTCCAGTAGGTCAAGTCAACATTCAGTCTTTCAGCAGTAGTCAAAGCAAAGGCACTTTCAGTGGGTGAAAAATATATAACCAACTCCAAGTGTGGCTAGTTTTGAAGGCCAGCAGCACAACACCAAACTTTGGCTGTCTACACATGAAGTTCTCTGGACTGGAGCCTGCCTCGCCACACCACATTCAGATGTTATTTGTAAAGAAGCGAAACACAGAAGCTAGATAATACTGGGAGATATCGTGGAGAATGTTTGAGTTTCAGGAAAGAAGTGCCCTCTCCACATTTAGAAGAAATGCACGCTCTGTCTACAAGTAGCTGCCGGCCTTGCTGCACTTTTTCTAGCAGGAATCGAGCAGAAAACCATCTGTGGGGAGCCCGACCTTTGTTTTGGCACAAGCCATCGTTGAAAAGAGTCTCCTAAATAAACTCCGGTCTTATTTCCCACTTCGGAAGCCTTTCTCTTTTTATCAGAGACTTGGAAGACTCTAGCGACTCAGCCCATTTCAGAAGGACCCGGTGAGAGCTCAACACATAAAACGAACCCAGTAATGAGCACGTACGATGACGTCCTTGAAAGCTTCACCAGAATGATTGACAGTTATGTGGGCCAATGGTTCCGATGATCCAACCGGAAGAAAAAGATCCTCTGCTAAACTTTTAAGAACAGTTGAGTCTCATTAGCTGCAAAAACCCTGTTTTAGTGATTATCTCTGATTCTAAAGGGTCATCTGAGTGTTTCTTGTAGGCTGAACATGAAAATAGTCTCCTACACCTATCTCCTGCAGACAATGAAACTAGGATTAGAAAAGCCTGACAGATCTACGGCACACTGCCACTACCATTCATGGACTCACCCATCTGGACTCACGACGGGGAAGGCTGTTGTCCACCACATGGCGGAGCTCTTCCAGGCTTGTGTTATTTGTGGAGATAAAACATCAACGTTGCAGAGCATCCCTACTAGAGAACACTGCAAATGTATTGATTAAAGGAGTGTCCCACACCTTTAACAAGGCAACAACAGATTAAAATCAACTCTTATTTACAACGGTGGCCTGGCAAAAGGCATGCCTTTTGAGGGGAAAGGAAATTGGAACTGAAAGCATTAAAAGTCCGAGCTAATGACGCGTATGGGGCTACGAGGTTCTGATGGATGGTTGTTATTACAGGGCTTAATGTGCTGCAGCGCATTGGTTCCACCCGGGAAGGTAACGCTAGCTGCACTTTGTCAGGAGACTACTACAACAGAGAGCTGTCAGGTAAGAAACACCTGACACTATTTAGGATGCTCTAATCCTGCTTTAAAGAAAACAAAGTGTTCTTCTGTTTTCAACAGGGTCAGAATGGTTCCTATAACCACAAAAGAACGGAGGTTTTTATTTAACTGGAACAAGACTGAGTGGTCTTGATGAGGTTCAGACTTGCATGTAGTGTCAGCTCCTCTAGTAAAAGTAGAAGCCTCAAGTTTGCTGCTTTGGGCTGAGATGTTTACTCGCATAACTCCATCACAAACTCCCTCATGGCAAAAAGCTTCGACTTAACCACTCCATAGCACTCTGCTCAGAGATGAGTGTTTCTCAGGGACAGTCACCACCTCACTGAATTCACTCAACAGCAACAACTTGGTACACATGACTGTGTATGAATAGGTCTTCACCATGAACCAGCAGGTGTAGACCAGTTTTCTCAGTTTTACAGACGTTTACGTGGTCTTTCTAACAGGAGTGCAGCTATGAGAACGTATGTGTCCTAATAAGCCACAAGTTTTCTGTTGTACCAAACTATGTTGTTAGAAACACAGAATGGTGCTGTTTGTTTATATCTATAATATTTAGCACATTTTTGACATACGCAGGATGCCATGTTTTCCTCACACAATGCATTCTGGGCGTGATGACGTACATTGGTTGCACTTGGCAGAATAGCTATTGACGCTGGTGTTAGTTTACGTGCTCCCCGTATTAAAATGAAGTAATGGCCATTTCTGTTCTCGGTATTAGAAAGATTCGGCCTGGGGCCTAACTTTATCAATCTAGTTAAATCTTTTTATTCTAATCCCACAGCTACTGTTAACACAAACGGTTTATTGTCAGACAGTTTTCCTATAGGAAGGGGCTGCAGACAGGGTTGCCCCCGTCCCCTCTATTGTTTACTCTCTTTATTGAACCTCTAGCTGTCAGTATTAGACCCAATCCAGATATATTAGGCGTTAAGGCAGCTGATACCAACCACGTGATTTCCCTTTTTGCGGACGATGTCCTCCTATATTTGACTAATCCATCTGTCTCGATTCCGGCGGTCTGCAGGTCCATAGCTAAATTTGGCACCCTCTCAGGCTACAAAATCAATATGGATAAATCGATTGCTTGCCCCTTCAATATTTCTCAGGCCGAGGTCCCCCATTCCACTTTCCAAATCTCTATGAAGGGATTCAGGTATTTAGGAATCTTTATTACACCCATCCTGGCTGATCTTTTCTCAACCAATTACGCTCCTCTCATCCAGTGAATTAAATCTGATTCAACCAGATGGTCCATTCTACCCACGTCCCTGTTGGGCAGGGTCAATACAATAAAAATGAACATCCTCCCGCGTCTTAATTATTTATTTCAGAACCCCCCCTGTTATTTACCCCCCTTGTTCTTTAAATCCCTCAACTCGGATATTTCACGCTTTATCTGGAACAATAAACATCAACGAATGAAATTTTTTACGCTTACTAAATCGAAGCAACTAGGAGGCCTCTCCCTACCTAACATACAATTTTATTATTGGTGCTCGCAACTCAAAATTATATCAGACTGGATCTTGAACAGAGAGTCATCCCTGTGGGTTGAGTTGGAAACTCTGGCCTGCCTCCCTAGAAGACTAACCTCCCTTCCTTACATTGTTAAGTTCGACCAGATAGGCTCTCTGAGATAATACATTGGTTTACAGTACATTATTGGCCTGGAGGGATGTGAAGAAGTATTTGAGAATTCCACCTTTTATTTCAATCCGGTCCCCTCTGGCCTTAAATCCAGATCTACCGCCTCACGTTCGGAGTATTGGCCTTCTGAGTTGGTCCTCCTCGGGGCTGAGGGATTTCTCAGGTCTGTTGTCCTCTAATTCTATTAAACCCTTTGACCAGATTAGGGCTAATGGTAATATTGGTCACAAAGACTTCTACAAATACCTTCAAATCCGTCATTATTCTGAATCCCTGTTATGGTCTGCTGGTAGGTGAACTGTAAGGAGCCGGGGCCTGTTTTACTTGTGGTTTTATGGTGGTTGAGGAACAGATCCAGAATCTTTAATCAGGTGTGATGAGAGTATCTCTGTCTGCTCTTGACTCAAAGAAAAGTCCAGTCCAAAGGTGCTGCCTAAGCCACTTCAAACCACCTGTTGCCATCTTTGCTCAGTCGCAGTAACGCCCCGCCCACCAGACCCATAGGCTTGGCACGATACTGATCAGGCCAATGGCAGAGCTGCTGAGGATCTAATGGAGCATGGCTACATCAGCCTGTAGAGGAAAATAACATAGCCTTTGCTTCTGTCTGTCTACATTTCTAGGGTAAGTGGTCTGTATTAGCATAGCGCTTTCTTAGGGTTCTAGTGCCCCCCAAGGTGCTCTACAACACAATCAGTCATCCACCCATTCACACACTGGTGATGATGAGCTTCATTGTAGCCACAGCTGCCCTGGGGTGCTCTGATGGAAGAAAGACTGCTGAACACAGGCACCACCGGCCCCTCTGACCACCACCACCTATGAAACGGGTTAAGTGTTTTGCCCAAGGACACAACAGCAGCATTCTCAAACCTGCAACCTTCCGATTGCTGGACAACCCGCTCTACCTCCTGAGCTCCTGCTGCCCAGGCTGCCTCTAGGCTAGACCGGGTCTGCCGTAACACAGAGAGGGGCTGGAGCGAGAAGGTCGTTTGGGTTTGGGTTGGTTTGAGGAGGAGAAAAGCAGGAAGTGATGTGGGAAGGGGTTGGGGAGCCATGATTTTGAGACGTTGGGACCTCCATCATTGTAAGATGGTGGTTCTAGAAGGCTTGACCTGTTTAGAGAGGTCTTTAATTTAACATCAGCAATGTTTTAAAGGTGTGTGTGTGTGTGTGTGTGTGTGTGTGTGTGTGTGTGTGTGTGTGTGTACGTGTGTGTGTGTGTGTGTGTGTGCGTGCGTGCGTGCACCAGGCTGGGAGCCTTTCATTGAGCCCTGGCCCTGCTGCCTGTCCTGGCAGCAGCAGACTGGTGGTCACCTCCAGCCTCCACGGTTCAAGATGGAGGTTCAGGCCAAACAGAGACTGGACATCAACATCACCTCTGCGCTGCTTGGTGAGTGAGATGTGTCACACACACAGAGTTCGTTTCACTGGTGCGAGCGCTCTAAGGTCAATACAACAGCACTTACCAGTTGTTCCACGTGTGAAATGTTCTGCAAGAGGAGGCAGGGCTTTGTCAGTTTTAGCCCCAAAGCTGTGGAATGACCTTCTCAAGCAAGATGGCGCCAGCACTGTGCACGGCTTGCCATCTGCTCAGTACTTCTCGTTGTTTGGAGCATCTTTGCCCTCGCTGGATACTCCCTGTTCTTCCTGGATCCGTGCTTGATGGTCGGTGCCTCTCTTCTCCAGTCCTGGCCCCCGGTCCTCGCTACGAATTGGAAAACGTGGAATGGATTTTTCCATCCTCCGGACCTTGGAGCGTGTGAGACTGTCAGATGGAAATGGGCCTGCTCTTCGGATGGCACTCCTTAATACCAGGTCTCTTACAAATAAAACCTTTGTACTGAAGGATTTCTGTGAAGCACGAACGTTGGATTTTTTATTCCTTACGGAAACTTGGATTCGGGATATTGAGTCAGTGGTCTTCTCTGAGCTTCTCCCAGCTGACTGTGCGTTTCATAGCTCCCCTCGTCTGTCGGGCAAAGGGGGAGGCATGACATCTGTTTGGAAATCTAAATTTCGATGCCGAAACATCCCTTCAAATGCTTATCCGAGCTTTGAGTCTCAACTATTTGAAATCCAGTCCGATGTTGTTCTACTTTGTGCAGTGATCTATCGGCCACCTAAGATGGATAAGAACTTTATTGCTGATTTTATGGCAGGTCTCGTTCTTAACTCATTCACTGCCAGCCGTTTCCTGATCGCTAACGGCCTTCGCTGCCAGCGTTTCTCACCGTTTTTACTGTTTTTTTTTAAGAGTCACAGAACGTTGCGCGCTAGCATGATGTCGATGCCAAAACAACCAAAACAAAGCGGAGACTCACCTCTTACATCAGGAAGAATCCGCGTGTTTCGAGCGTTATCCGTTCTTTCATAATTCGTTGTTGAATTGTGATCGGCAGAAGCTTTTCTGGTTCGCGCCTCACTTTTTTGACAGGAACGGCCCAAAACGATCTCCTAATACATGGATGGTCTGCTTCCTGATCATGTGACGTGTGACGTATGCGGATGAAGATCGGCTTCAGGGCTGAGATGTTTGTTCTCTCAGCGCGGGGGCTCGTTCTGATGCTCAAACAGTAAAAAAATGCAAATGATGACTTTAGTCGTCATTGGCAGTGAACGGTTGGATCTAAAATGACGACTTTAATCATCAACGGCAGTGAATGAGTTAATGCTGAAAAGCTTTTAGTTGTTGGTGATTTTAACATTCACGTCTGCTGTGCAACTAAACCTCTGGTTAAGGCTTACCTCTTTTAACCTTATTCAGTCTGTCAGGCCCTACACATGAAAAGGGCCACACATTGGACTTAACATTATCTCTTGGGCTTGATGTTAAAGTGACTGAAATTAGAGACTCCCAGTTTTCAGACCACTTTCCTGTATTATTCAATGTATGTGTGGATATCTCTGAACCGATTCGGGCTCCGTCACAGCGTTGCGGACGCCTTTTGAGCTCACAAACTGCCTCTCACTTTATTGTTTTTTAGTGCCGATAGACTGTGGCGATATCTGAACTGATGAGCTCTTGGAACGTTTTAATTCTACATGCACTGACATTTTGGACTGTATTGCCCCTTTTGGAACTCGGAGCTGTGCGCGCGCTCCTGAACCATGGATGAATGACTCTTTTCGTTCTCTCTGACGAGCTTGTAGAAGAGCTGAGAGAAAATGGAAAAAGGACGGCCTTCATGTCTCGCTGGATATCCTTAGGGATGTTCGAGCTGAATACCAGTGTGCACTAAAGCAGGCACACAGTACTTTTCTATGCCTATTGTAAATAACTCCCATAGGCCTCAGGTCTTATTTAGTGTATTGAGTCGTCTTATCTCCCCTGGTGTGTCTTCTTGCCTAAAGTTTTCTGATCTGTTCTGTGAAAAGTTGAAGAATTTCTTCACAGATGAGATCACCTCTTAGATCATCTTCCCCTTCCTCTCTGGTGGACACAGCCTCTTCACAACCTTGCTCAACTGCTTTTGACCAGTTTGAGCTTTTGTCTCTCTCTGACCTCTCTAAGGTGGTTCACCAGTCAAGACCTTCCTGCAGCCCACTGGATAGTATCCACCCATCACATTTAAAAATGTCTTTTCTACTATTGGGCCCATTTTTTTACTTATTATAAACACTTGCTTATCTGCTGGTCATGTCCCTGCCGCCTTTAAACGTGCTGTTATTCAGAAACCTGATCTCGATCCCATGGTGCTCTCCAACTACAGGCCTATCTCCAAGTTACCTTTCCTTTCTAAGGTCATGGAGACAATTGTCTACAGGCAGCGGCAGGACTACCTCAACCATTTTGGTATTTTAGAGAAGTTTCAATCAGGTTTTAAGCAATACCGCAGTACGGAGACTGCTCTTTTAAGAATATTTAACGATATATTTTTAACTATCGATTCCGGTCATTCAGCTGTATTGATCCATTTAGACCTAATAGCGCCCTTTGATACGGTGGACCATCAGATCCTTTTATCCCGCCTAGAGCATGACGTTGGTATCCGGGGCTCAGAGTTGCAGTGGTTTAAGTCCTTCCTGTCAGACAGGACTTTTACAGTAAATATGGGGCAGTGCTGTTCGTCTCCAGCGAAACTTAGTTGTGGTGTCCCTCAAGGTTCAGTTTTGGGCCCACTCTTGTTCTCGCTGTATATGTTGCCTCTTGGCGCAATCTTTCATAAGCATGGCATCTCGTATCACTTCTTTGCGGACGATGTGCAGATATGTGTCCCACTACATTCTCGAAGGCCAATGTGTACAGCACTTTGTGCAGTCTCTGATTGTTGGAAATGTGCTATATAAATAAACTTGACATTGACATTCCACAGACAAGCACCCTCCCCGAGTCGGATGAAGACTCACCTCAGCTCATGACTAGCCATACTTTTAGATATTGAGGTTTAGTGTGATCCTGTTTTAGTGTGTTCTTTTATCAACATTTAGCTTTGATCTCCTGTTGTTATTGTCTTATTGTTTATTTTGTGGGCCCTTGCTTGGATCAGTGTTTATGTGTGTGCAGTGCTTTGGTTCACCTTCTAGTTAATGAAAAGCATGTTATAAACAAAGTTGATGATGATGTGTTTTCTAGAACAATACACCACCACCAAGAGATCCTGGATGGCTGACTATTGGGTGGAGGACAGGCAGGAGCTGAAGACATCCCCCACTCTGCCATGGATAGGCTCCTCAGTGGACCCTCCTAGCTTTGGTCAGAGTGAGTTTCTGTCATACACAGAACCATGAAATTGGTTCAGTGCCTGAAGCTGAAATATCTAAGGATCCATCTTATTCCACTCTACCAAAAACCGTGAATGCGCGCTAGGATGATGTCAACGCCAACACTAACAAAACAAAGCGGAGACTCACGTCTTACATCTGGAAGAATCCGCGCGTTTCGAGCGTTATCCGTTCTTTCAAAATGCGTTGTTGAATTGTGATCGGCAGAAGCTTTTCTGGTTCGCGCCTCACTTTTTTTACAGCAGCAGCCCAAAACGATCTCCTAACACATGGATTTCCTGCCTCTTGATCACGTGACGTGTGACGTACGCGGATGAAGATCGGCTTTAGAGCTGAGATGTTTGTTCTCATGGTGCGGGGGCTCGTCCACACAGTAAAAAATGCAAATGGCGATGTTGGATAATTTTATCAATCCAGGATTACCTCTGAGAGAGTTCAAAGTACAGGGGGTTATGGTAATTAATTTAATTTATCAAATCCAATACCAATAATCAACAATCAATTTAGACTTTGCAAAGTGGAGAGGAAATGAATACACACCACACAACAGTCGCCAGTTTCACTCTCATCAGGCTGACGCCTTCCGACAGTATTTATTAAGCAGACACACAAAAAGATAAACGCACACACGTTCGACATTCCTGACAGACTCTCAGGCAGGAAGACACTCCAGGTGTATTTCTAAAACAACAAAGCTGTCTGGACTTTCTCAAGGGAGTTCTACTGATAAAGAGACCAGTACCAGGACTGGTACCGAGGGCAAGGTCAGTCCTCCCTGTAAGAACTACAAAAGCCTGCCTGTTCCCAGAGTAAAATAAATGGATGAAACTTCGTTTAAAAACATCAGATGTTAAACCGTTAAGGACATTAATAACAGTAATAAAGTTAATATCAGTTTTTATCCATCAGGCGACTTAAGTCATCATTGGCAGTGAACAAGTTAATATCGAGTGGAAGCTCATTCCAGAGAGAAGGAGCCAAGACCAAGAAATCCTGATCACTTCTAGACCTGTACTGAGTTTGTGGGACAGTCAGTAGCTCCAGGTAAACGGGTTTAGGTGAGGGAAATGACAGGAGATCCATCTGGAGCTGCGCTGGGATTTGGAACACACCATGGAGCGACCTACACTCACCTAAGGGATTATTAGGAACACCTGTTCAACTTCTGCTTAATGCAATTATGTAATCAACCAGGGTTGCCCTTACATAGGTGTAGCCGTGGCGGGCCGCCACGGCTGAAATCTTACTGCCACGCCTACAAGATCCCAAGTTTTATTTATTTATTTATTTTGCGCTGTTTCCCGAAGAAGCAGCGGGAACTACTATGCTGTCGCTTGTGATCACAGCCGGCGGCAGCAAGAAGGAGCAGGCAGGGCAAGGTGCAGTTACAGCATAAGTTACTGAGTTTAAAATTAGAAAGGTAGCAGTGGATCTAATGCTTTTACGTTTACATGTTTCAGCAGCATTAAGATAAACGAGTGTTGACGATCTTGACAGGGTTTCCTCCCCCCACCAGGCTAAGCGTCACTTATTCATGTAAAATTTATTTTTTCATGTCTGACTTTAACCGCATCTAATACTGTATTACGGCGTGAGCGCAACAGCGACAACTTAAGATCGATGCGTGAGCAGCCTGAGAGGTCGGGTGTTTTCATCTGAACCCTTAAAACCTCCAGCAGGCTACGCTGCTCTATTGACGTGTTAGCGCGCGGCGCTAACAACTTAGCGACGTGACATGTCTCGGAGAAAGCGTAAAAACACGTTGGACGCTTCTTCTGAAGCGGGAAAATAACACCTCTTCTTAAGCAGAGCACGACGTCACCTCGGCTCGTTCACGGCCGAGCCGGTACCGGACTGAGCTCGATAACTGACCCAGCACAGCCACTGGGTCGTTGGAGCTGCCCCGTGACTGCCTGATGGAAAACCAGCGGGTTTCATCAGACTCATAGTTTGTTGTTTTTGCTGGGGACCCCCTGTATTTTACCGCTCCCTCCTGCAGTCTTCCCCTATTAACATTTAAAATGATTCTGTAAACTCGTGTATCAATAGAAACAATCTCTGCCTCTGCCAGCTGCAGTAAATGTAGTTTCCAAATAATAAATAAGAGGTGCATTCATCTGTGGATCTCCTTTGATCCACATTAGTGATATTCTCAGCACCAGAACAGTGAAGCAAAGAAAGAATCCTGAGTTTGTTAGTAATTTTATTTATTAGGTGCATCTAACCTGTTCTATTCTTCTCTGAAATGAGATCAAACCAGTGCTTCTATGGGTTGTCTCCACTCTGCACTGGAAAATTTTACTTTATTTAGAGACGTGTCATAATTTCTCCCCAAGCCCCCCCACCCCCCCCCCCCCCCCCCCCACCCACACACACACACACACACACACACACACACACACCACCACAGCTGGAAAAATTCCTAGGGGAAACACTGAATCAACCAATCACATGGCAGTTGCTTCAGTGCATTTAGGGGCGTGGTCCTGGTCAAGACCATCTCCTGAACTCCAAACTGAAGGTCAGAATGGGAAAGAAAGATGATTTAAGCTATTTTGAGTGTGGCATGGTTGTTGGTGCCAGACGGGCCGGTCTGAGCATTTCACAATCTGCTCAGTTACTGGGATTTTCACCCACAACCATTTCTAGGGTTTACAAGGAATGGTGTGAAAAGGGAAAAACATCCAGTATGCGGCAGTCCTGTGGGCCACAATGCCTTGTTGATGCTAGAGGTCAGAGGAGAATGGGCCGACTGATTCAAGCTGATAGAAGAGCCTAACCCTCGTTATAACCTTAGGAACGCAGCAAAGCATCTGTGAAGCCACAACACGCACAACCTTAAGGCGGATGGGCTACAGAAGACCCCACCGGGTACCACTCATCTCCACTACAAACAGGAAAAAGAGGCTACAGTCTGCACCAGCTCACCAAAACTGGACAGTTGAAGACTGGAAAAATGCTGCCTGGTCTGATGAGTCTCCATAGGGCCTTACATGGACAAGCACCATCTTACATTGGTGATCTTCTTAGTCCCTACACCCCCAGCAGGTCCCTGAGGTCCAGTGATCAAAGCCTACTGGTTGTGCAGCACCAGGCTAAAGGTCAAAGGTGACAGATCATCTGCTGCTGTGGCCCCCAGACTCTGGACCTCTCTCCCCCTGAGCCTGAGATCAGTGGACTCAGTGGTCTCCTTTAAAAAGCAGCTGAAGACTCACTTGTTCAAGCTGGCTTTTGTATGACCTTCTTCACCTCTCTCTCTTTATTCTGCTCTCCCCACCTATTCCACCTTCCTCAGGATCCACTGGTTTCCCTCTTTCCTGTTCACTCTCTCTCTTTCTTTACATTTTTTCTTTTAAATCCCAATTGCCTATTTTTGCTCATTTTAAATATATTTTTAAACATTTTCAAAACACTTTTTTTCTATTTTTACAATTTTTATATTTTTTGTTTTTGTTTTTGTGAAGCGCCTCGTGATTTTTATCTTGAGAGGCGCTATAGAAATGATATTTTCTTCTTCTTCTTCTTCCATTTCTGTTCAGACATTCAGACGGTAGAGTCAGAATTGGGCGTAAACAGAATGAGAACATGGATCCATCATGCCTTGTTACCACTGTGCTGGCTGGTGGTGGTGGTGTCATGGTGTGGGGGATGTTTTCTTGGCACACTTTAGGCCCCTTAGTGCCAAATGGGCATGGTTTAAATGCTACGGGCCACCTGAGCATTGTTTCTGACCATGTCCACCCCTTCATGGCCACCATGTACCCGTCCTCTGATGGCTACTTCCAGCAGGATAACGCACCATGTCATAAAGCTCCGATCATTTCTAACTGGTTTCTTGAACATGACGATGAGTTCACTACTACAACGACCCCCACAGTCACCAGATCTCAACCCGATAGAGCATCTTTGGGATGAGGTGGAACGGGAGCTTCGTGCCCTGGATGTGCATCCCACACATCTCCATCATCTGCAAGATGCTGTCCTATCAATATGGGCCGACATTTCTAAAGAATGCTTTCAGCACCTTGTTGAATCAACGCCACGTAGAATTAAGGCAGTTCTGAAGGAGAAAGGGGGTCAAACACCGTATTAGTGTGGTGGTCCTGATAATCCTTTAAGTGAGGGTATAAACCGCACATATCTGATTCCAGTCCAGATTCTATTTTACAACTACGAGAACTCCAGAACCTCGTCTGCTCTCCGATTACACACACTTTGTCATGGTAACCAGACTGACTGACAGCTAAGAGGCTGCATTCGGACATTTCCAAATAAAACTAACTCCACCCAGAATGACTCGTTAAATGTAAATGAGAGCCTGTTACTCTACGATTTATCAGATTCAAGTTTATTTAGTCCTTGTTTGGTGTATTTGCACTTTGGCAGCCAGTGTCTCAATCTCGCAAGTTTTCTTTTATTCTAGGTAGAACACAGGGAATCGGCTAAAGTGCTGAGGGCGTAGCGTGACCAAATACAGTTTATTGATGGCGATGTAGATGACTGAGAAAGGACACGAGCACCTGGTAGCTCAGGTGGATTACAGGCGTACGAGAGGCCTCCGTGTCTTTCATAAATCAGGATTTTGACCCTTCATACGAACGTTCTAAATTTCGTCCGTAGGAAGGATTTCATAACAAATGAATAACCTCTTCAGCAAGCCCCCTAGAGACATTTGATTATGCACAAGCTGCAGGTGACCGGCTCAGGTTTACGCTGAGCAGAAGGAAGTTCAGACCACTGTAGGTAAAATGTTTAATTGTTTGAATGTTACTGGGGCGCTCTGATCAGCCTGTTTGGACTAAGTATTCATAAAAAATGAGTGGAAATTTAACGGTATTGAATGATAATAAAAACTAAAAGCTGCTTCTGCTGGGTAGATAAACAAAGAAAGTAAAATAAATATTGCTACTTGGTTTTGAAGCTCAAGGCAGACCAGAAATCTCTTCATATAGCTCTTGACCAGAGCTATTCAATTCCATTCCTCGAAGTCCGGCATCCAGCACGCTTTAGTGGTTTCTCTGATTCAACACACTTGATTCACCTGTACAGCAGCTCATCAGGCTCTGCAGAAGCCTGTTAATCACCTGCTGATTCAAATCAGGTGTTTTGAAACAGAATTAAAACTTAAAGGTGCTGGATACCGGCCCTCCATGCCCAGATTTGAGTACCCATGCTCTAGACGATGGAGTAGCACTTCATGGTCCACGTTATCAAAGGCTGCCGTGAGATCCAACAGGACTAGCGGTACTGGATTGCACACATCAGTTGCTAACAAAATGTTCTTGTCAGGGACTTGCATAAACCAGCCAGGAGAGCACTGATGATTTTCTTGATGCCTTAATTTATTACTTTTTTTTTCTTTTCTCAAAAGAGGAGCCAACCAGTACTTGAAATAACATAACAACTGACTTAGGAACAAAAGGAGCCCAAACTCAGGACCTGACTACAGACATGTACAACAAAACCTCTCTACAGACACAACAGGATCAACTTAAACAGTGGCTGATCAGACCACTGCCAACACACTAGGGTGGGGAGACATCAGCTAACAAAGAACATAAATAAACTACTCCTAACAAATACATACTAATCAGTCCATTATGTTTGAGTTACTTAAAATGAATACATATTACTATCAAAACCCAACTACTATTTACAAAAGAGAATAACTATACACAAACACAGGAATCTCTTCTCCCTTGAGAGTTGGTATGAGCCAATAGTGCTGATCAGGCCAAGTAAAGCGATCTGCTACAGCTGCTCCAACTCCAAGGCCACTGGCAACTCAAGTAAAACTTATTAAACAATCATATAAACACCTATAGACTAAAACCGATAAGTAACTGAATGTGTGCACTACATACTGTCACCTACACAGTCAATCCATAGAAACAAAACACTCACTTATTCAAAATAAACGAAACATTACCAGACAGCCATTCACTCGAGGTGTGACAGCAGGGCAGCTGTCACATTTGTTAACAACCTTGCGGGAAATTTCTTGCAGGTGGGAAGCTGACAGGGAAAAGACACCGGCATTGTCCTCTCAGCCGTTTTATCTCTTTTCAAAATTAACATGTTCAGGACTTTGCTAAAAACTGGGCGTACACTGTGTGGCTTTTTGCTTGTAGCATTCAGCTCCATCTAAAACTGTACGACTTCCTCACAGAGCAAGGCTCACAAGTCATGTTCTCACACTTTACCACCCAACACTCGAATACGACCATACTCCTCACACTGTATGTCTGTAGCAACACGTTAGACCTTAATAAATGTCAAAAAATCAGCACAACCCTTCAGACCTTCAAGACTGAAAACCTGGAAGACTGTTGTACAACACAACAAACATCAATACCAATTATTGATGTTTGTTGTACTGTAGGCTTGTCATAGATGTTGGAGGAGACACTGGGGCTTATGGGGGCTGGAGGGGGAGACTTAAGAATGGAAGCACATTTACTCCAGAGGTACTTTAGCTGTCTACACATTCCTGCAGCAGCAAGGTCAACAACCAAAGACTCAAAATCAGAAATTGCTGCTGTGGTATCAATGCGTAAACCCGAGGATGAACAATATGTCTACATTGGTGTCGACTGTTAGTAATTTTTTAACATACTGGGATCGGTTTTGATAAGTAAAACTAGGCACTTATTAACGATCGATGTTTATTTCCATCCAGTTGTCATTAATGTGTCTTTGTCTAAAGGGACGGTGTTTGGTCCTGCAATATTTTTTGGTCATCTGTAGGGATTCATCAAAATGAAAATTATGGCTGAAACCGAAAATGAGGAAACAAGACCGGAAAACCGAAACACCTGAAAGAAACGATCGTGTGAATAATTAGTAGAGCTGAGGAAAATAATCGATGCATCGGGATGCGGACATAAACGATTCTGCATCATAGAAGAGTACACCATAATCGATTATAGTGGAATGTAGTTTTGTTTTTGTTTTTTAACGGCGGCACCAGCGCAGCATCCATGTCAGAGTGAGTGTCCTCCACATTTACCAACTATTGTTCCACCTTTACGTGGTACTGCAGGGCTGAGCGCTGGAGTTGTAATCTGAGACCGAACCCGAACCGAATCAGCCCGACCGGTTCTGTTGGATTTGGGCCGTGAATTATGCTAATTGAGCGGGTTGACACGCAGCGCTATGCTCGCTCGGTCAGCGACAGAGAGAGAGAGAGAGAGAGAGAGAGAGACTGTGCTCACACAAGAGCGAGGATGGGAGGACGCTCCTCCAAACATACGTTATTATTTTCATAAATTCATTATTGTTTCTCCTGGAAGCGCTCAGTCAGACCGAGTGCTGTGATGTAGGGAGATCCGGTCTTGGGGAGGGGGCGGGGTCAGTGACAGCGGCTGCAGCGTGATCATCTCTCTTTATTTAGGAACACGGAGAAGTTAAAAGGAGAGAGAGATAGAAGATAGAAGTTCTTGTTCCACTTTATTCTTTTGTTTCATGAAGATAAACTGATGTTAAATTCAGCTTCAAGAGAAACTGGGAGGAAGCTTTGGTCCATTTTAGGTTACAGGAGGTCTGTCTCCTATCTGCTCCTCCAGAGACAGCATGGACATGAGGGTCACATGGTGAGGGTCACATGGACATGAGGGTCACATGGTGAGGGTCACATGGTGAGGGTCACATGGACATGAGGGTCACATGGTGAGGGTCACATGGACATGAGGGTCACATGGTGAGGGTCACATGGTGAGGGTCACATGGTGAGGGTCACATGGACATGAGGGTCACATGGTGAGGGTCACATGGACATGAGGGTCACATGGTGAGGGTCACATGGTGAGGGTCACATGGACATGAGGGTCACATGGACATGAGGGTCACATGGTGAGGGTCCCACAGGACAGGTTAGTGGAAAGGTTTGTAGTTAGCTGGCTAGTGAAGGAGATCCATCAGATGGGTAATTTAATCCTAATCCAGCCCACAGCCTTCTGCTGGTGTTATTATCAGGAAGAATAAAACACACATCTTAAATATTATTGGAGTGTAGAATTTGTTTTATGTTTTATTATTTTCTGCATCAAACAGAACTTGATTCATTCTCCAACATTTCAGAAACGAACCGCTGGGTTCAAATAAAAATAAACTAAGTCAAACATTTCATTTGGTGTTATTTCTGACACCCTTCAGCTGCGGCATAAATATCTGACTCTAGAGCTGCTCAGAGACATTAAACACTCATATATGAACCCATCATGTATTTTATTATTACATTATGTGTCCTGTAGGTTTTCAGTACTTTTTTAGATTTTGTGAGTTTTTGCTAAGCGTGTTTTTCTCAGCCTGAGGCGTGGTGCTGAAACAGGAAACAGATGTTTTGCTTTGTTGAATCTTCTTAAATGTTTAAATGTTTTGTCCTAACCTGTTGTGAATGGAGAGCTTTTCAGGAATGGCAGGTTGTGCCAATTACGTTTTTGATATCTAACATAAATCAATATGAAATAATCGTGATGCATCGGGATATCGAATCAAATTTAATCGTTGACACAATAATCGTAATCGAATCGGGAGACAAGTGAAGAAACACCGCTAGTAATTAGAACCGTAGCATTTATGACTACGATGTGTACTAACCTGACTCAAATCAAGGCATTACAATAAATCAGTCACAAAACCATGAAAATGTTTATATCAAGGATCTTTATTGTCCTTGTGCCAGTGTCCCGGTACAACATAGTTACAGTTCAAACCCTAACCCGTCCTTGATTTGACATAACAAGACAAGACACAACATAACCATTAGACAGAGACACACTGACAGAGGCGAGGCTGCCGATCACGGGCGCCACCGGTCCCTCCGACCACCACCAGCAGGCAAGGCGGATTAAGTGTCTTTCCCAAGGACACAATAGTAGCATTCTCTGGTCAGAGCCGGGATTAAACCTGCAACCTTCCGATAACTGGACAACCCGCTCTACCTTCTGAGTTGCTGCTGTGCCAATGCATGCAGCAACAGTGGAGAGGAAAACTCCCTTTTAACAGGAAGAAATCTCGAGAGGATCCTGGCTCAGTTTAAGCAGCCATCATCTACGACTCACTGGGGACCTGTTTCCCTCAGAGAGCTGCAGCCTCAGTGCATATGCTCGATCACTCAGTGTGGTCACAAGCGCACTGACTGACATCTATGTCACGAACAGAACTCAGAAGACCCGTGAGGACGCCAAACACAGTAAAAGTAGATAAAAAAGTCTTTATTTTCTGAGGAGTTACCAGAGGTGGGCGAGGCCGGAGACCGAGTCAGAGACAGGCGAAGGTCGTGGTGGCAGGCAGAGTTCAAGACAGGTGTTACACCCCTCCAGGCCTAGGATTACCAAGAGGGGCAACACAAGTGTGGTGGGAGCAAACACGAGGACATGTAAAAGGTCAAAAGGAGTTTATTAAACTAAAATTGTCTCCGTCAGGCAAAACTGGTCCTTGAAAATAATAAAGCCAGAGGTCTGGTTAATCTAGTCTTTTAAAAAATATAACTAAAGCTCTGGGCAAGGCCCCACACTCGTATAATACCCTCCCTTGGGTATGTTGTCCTCCTTTTGGTCCCGTGCTGCTCCTAACGTGGTCGGCGTCTCACGCTCTCCCGTTCTCTCAGTCTCTCTCTCTCCGAGCAGATGGTTCTCCTCCAGGAAAAGATCCTCGTGTTATCTGTCTTCTCTTGTTCAGGTAATCCACGGATCGTGTATGTGACTCGTCTCCACGATCTCCGGCTGCAACTCTCTTCCGGAACACCGCTTCTTTACTCTGCTTTTGCTTCTCTGTTCCGCTCTGCGCTCCTTCTTCTAAACTCCCGAACTCTGTGACTGGACTCCTCTTCTGCTCTCCGTTCTTGCTCCTTCTGGACCCGCTCGAGCGCTCTCTCCCCTTTTCGTCCGCGTCTCGTCTTTTATAAGAAGTCCTATTGAGCGCTGATTGTCCCCGGCTGGTGTCAGCGGGCCGGCAGAAGGGTGCGTGCCTCTCTCCATGGTGCTGATCCTGTCTCAGCGGGACCAGAGCGAGGAGCTGTCCCTGGTGCGGTGGTTTAAAATGGAGCTCAGGAACACAAAGGTCATAACAACAGGGGTCAGGAGCGAAAACAAGGTCCGGAGGCTGAGATCAGGCAGGGTGAATGGCTGGCAGATTTACTTGCATGGGCTTTCAATAATCTGGCAGGGAACTGGTGGCTGACTGGTGAATATATAGCAGGGGGAGCAGGTGTGAGTGATAAGCAGAGGAGTCAGGAGCAGGTGAAGTGGATGAAGCTGATGACAGGAACAAGTGAGATGGAGTTGATGAGGTGCAGACTGAAGTTGCTAGGGAAAACAGGGCTTGGCTGGATCTTAATGAGAGGAACCAGGTGTGCTGCATAAAGACTGAATGAGGAGGCAGAGGAGGGTGAATGATTGGAAGTCATGCCAATCTAAGTGGATTCAGGTCGATCTTATTGTAATAAGCTAGGAGTCTTTATCCTAGCTTACAAGCACATTGGAAAACGGCTTCTCAAATGAAGTTGGTTCCACTCCGATACAGTAGGTGGCAACATGCACCTCTTCATGTCTTTCAGTTAGGTTATAGCAACACAAGCAGTGAACAGAGGCTGGTGGGAGTGAAGCAAACACAATTGAAATAGGATTTGCACAATGGCTAAAGGCATGTACAACGCTGCAGCACAGCTTATTTGGTACGAACTGTCCTGTTTTATGGTGTTACGCATGCTGCTTTGTGATGATGGTCTTGTCAGAGGACCGCTTCCGCGGTCTCGTCACTTCTGGAATGTGGGCATCTAGCCTGTATTAGCTCGGCTGACGGGTTTACATGCAGTGTATTGGGATTGCTTCTGCATTATCTGGGTGCTTCAGCTTGATAAGAACTGGTTCGCTGTTAGCCAGAGTAACGCATTACTGCATTACTACATGCATGTAAAAAACATCTTTTTAGGGCAATACTTCGGTTTTCTGGAGCGCATGTTAATGCACTGACTGTTGTTCGCAGGCGGGAGGGAGATCAAGGATGTGAAGAGCACTTTGACTCCTTCAGTTGGTGCATCGCCAGGCTATTATATCCTATTCCCAAATGTACCCCACTGGGTTTGTTCCATCCGGACAAGCTGGAGAACCCCACTCTCATTGTTGAAAGAATCTCGTTGAATGACCAGTTGACCAAATCCATGATTTAATAAACATGTAGTTTTCAGGAGGAACGCAGAGAAGCGCTGTGTAGGCAGACAGGACAAGAGCCTTGGGAAAAGATGAGGGAGGAGAAAAGAGAAGTGTCTCAACTCTACGGGTGCCTGAAGAATAAGAACTAAAACTCAAAGTAAAATGTTTCACATGACCATAGTTGTGTACATTAAATAATAATAAATGAAAAATGAATACATTAATTATCAATGTACAGACTTATAACTGAAAGACCTGCTGAGGACTGTAAAATAACCCTTTAAGTGCCAAAGTCACACAATTGCATTTAACGAGCCACAGCTGCATCTAGTCCCTCATGAAGTTCTTACTTTACACCTTTAGACTTCACACTTTTTCTAATGAGGAGGTTAAAAACACAACGCTTTACCAGGGAGCTGCAGGTAATGTCTAAGTTAGCCCCGGTGGTGTGTGCACATGTGCTTTAAGCCTGTTTAATATTGCATTCTTGAAAACAGAACCACCTGTTGCAACATATAATATTTAAATATGCCTTACTAGTTTTTATTAAGTATTGAACTGGTAAATAGTCTATATTTGATATAGCGCCTTCTAGAGTCCTGGAACCCCCCAAGGTGCTTTACAACACAACCAATCATTCACCCATTCACACACTGGTGCTGATGAGCTACAGTACGTTGTAGCCACAGCTGCCCTGGGGCGCACTGACAGAGGCGAGTCTGCCGAACGCAGGCGCCACTGGTCCCTCCGGCCACCACCAGCAGGCGAGGAGGGTAAAGTGTCTTGTTCAAGGACACAACGACAGAGACAGACTGAGCGGGGCTCGTACCTGCAACCTTTTGAGTACGGGGTGAGCACATCACTCCTGTGCCACCGTCACCCCGTTGAAATAATTCAATGCAAGTAACTTGTGGCTATCAGCTTGTATCAGCACACATATTATATAACGGAGGCAAGTGCAACGTTTGAGTATTACTGTTTAATATTACATACATGATACTTTGGACTATTCTAGAAGATGTTTCCAGCCAGGGAATGTGGGAATTACAACGTGGAAAGCTATGGAGTTGCAAAAGTTTGTGATAAATGCTGCACAAGTGGTACAAAGTTAGAGGTCTGCATTCAAAACAGAGTGACATTTTGAGTTGAATGTACTAGTTACACAGTTACAGTAACAAAGATACTTCAAACAACTACTGAACAGCCATTTTAAAAACCGTGCTTGTTTTTTAAGAAGTACTTGATTTCCTTTGTACTCATGTTACCAATGTGGTGGCTGTCATGTCAAGTTGACGGCAACACGGGGCATCAACTAACTCATGCCTCACACACCATGTGCCTGCAGACAGCAAGTGTTGGACTCAAAGTGCTTAGACCGGAGCCTTGTGTGAACCACCGCACCAACAATCCTATTCCTGCGACTGCTCTCCTCACTGACGTTGCCAGCAGGACAACAAATACGTACATCTTTACAACACTGAGCGAAGCAATAACTAAGAACAACTCAAACTGCCACAATAAACATGCATAAACACCCCAAAGAGAACAAAATAACTAAGAAGATGACTAACCACAATGTAAGTAAGTAAATGTTACTTCTACAGCAGTTATCACAGACAGAATCACGAAGTGTTTCACGTAGATCACAATAAAATAACATCTAGCATCATAAAAGTATAATAATCTAAAAGCAGAAGTAGATTAACATCAGAAAAATAAATTCATAAAATTATAAAATTTCGTAAACCGATGAAAGAAGATTACAAATTAGAGTTAAAAATAAAAAATTAAAATATTTAGGTAAAGGTAGCTTTAAATAAAAGGGTTTTCAGCTGTTTTTTAAAAGTGTCCAGACTGTCAACGCTGCGTAAGGATAAAGGAGGATAATTCCAGAGTCGGGGAGCAACAGTCAGGAAGGAGCGATCACCTCCACTTTTATATCTGGTCTTTGGAACTTCTAGAAGGTTCTGGTGGGTGGACCTGAGGGCTCGGGCTGGAGAATAAGGCTTTAACAGGTCAGTAGTATAGGGAGGAGGTTGACCATGTAGAGCCCTGAAGGTTCTAGTCAGGACTCTAAAGTTAACGGGTAACCAGTGCAGAGTCGTCAGAATAGGAGTGATGCACCTTGCCCACTGCAACTTTTACAGTGGAGTAATTTTGTATTCATTAAGTTGCAGTTGTAACGTTACTGTTGCCCATGGTCAGGGTTAGGGTTAGGGTTCTGTTCTGTCTCTGAAGAGCCACAGCCCCTCAGTAGCACCCAGTAAACTGGTATGAACCAGGTTTTGGTGGGTGCAACCTGGCAAACATGATTATTTTAAGTAGTTTGAGCTCAACTCAACATTTGTGCGGCGGACCACCAAACGGGAGCCCCTATTGAGTACCACTGTGGTGCTTTCTGTGTGAAGTAAAGCACATTACCAGGCTCCCTGTATCCTCTAGCTGAAGCTGCTGCTCAGGAGTCTGAAACCCTCTCTGACATCTTCTCAGCAGACATGAAGCTGTCCAAGAGGAGGCAGCCATTTGTGCCTTACACTCTGCGTAACCACACAGGATGCACCATGCGCTTCGCCACTCTGACTACAACTCCCACTAGGTAGGTCTGAACTCTGAATACAGTCGTGTGGGGCAGAGGCCAGCTTCAGACCAAGGAAGTTCCTGCTGCTGGCTCACTCAGGAAACTTCTGTAAAACTGTTGCTCCTTTTCTCTCCACAGGGTGGCGCTGTCTCACAGCAACAGTGCAGACTCCATCTCTGACATCCACAGTTCAGGAAATGACGACTCCCACAAGGTCAGCTTGTGGAGAGAAGTGCTACCAGGAGAGGAATTTTCCTTTGAGTTTGAGGCGCGAGAGAAGCTTCGCCACAGGTAAAGTCTGAATCAAGTTACCTTCACCCTGTCCACGATTTTGGGTCCTAAGAACAGAAAGATCCATTATTCTGACCTGCAACTTGCACTTGCAACAATTCATCAACTAGTTTTGTTGACTCTGTTAAAGCAACTGCTGAGACTCAGATCTTTGATGAGAGATGGAGCCGGACACAATCCCAGAAGTTTGGGATTCGATTTGAAATGATCACTGCCGTTCCCACTTGTTTTGTTCAGATGGACCCATATTGCCAACATGCTGTCCTCTTCATGCATATTTCTATAAAGTACCTTACAACTAGTAACAATACACATGTAGAAGAAAAGACTTTTTGTTGTGACTATAAATTTAAACATCTGTGGATGTTTAGGTTTTCTATTTATTCATCGTACCACAGAACATTGTGAGAACTCCTTTCAGTTCCAGTTATGCATCAGAGGAATGAACCAAAGATGTTTTAACAAAAAAAACATAAACAGCAAGTATTCAACCCTAAACACAATCATCTTAGTTTTAAATGACAACAGTGAATGTTTTCTTAGTGCGTCATATGAGTGCTAAATGTGCACTTGTGACTATCTGTATTAAGCAAAGTCAGAACCCCCCCCCCCCCCCCCCCAATCCAACCACCATCATCCCAGTCATGGTCTCTTTACTCCTGTAGATTTCCAGGACATTTACCTCGTCCAGAAACACATGAGACCATCCTCACGCCCTGCTGATTACATTCCTACTACCTTGTTCATCAGGATGTTGGACCAAACCGGCCCATGCATTGTAGATTTTATTAATTTATCCCTACAGTCTGGCTCCCAAGCAGATGCCAACACACACACACACACACACACACACACACACACACACACACACACGTACACACACACACACACACACACACACACACACGTACACACACACACACGTACACACACACGCACGCACGCACGCACGCACACACACACACACACACACACACACACACACACACACACACACGTACACACACGTACACACACACACACACACACACACACACACACACACGTACACACACACACACACACACACACACACACACACACACGTACACACACACACACACACACGTACACACACACACACACGTACACACACACACACACACGTACACACACACACACACACACACGTACACACACACACACACACACACGTACACACACACACACACACACGTACACACACACACACACACACGCACACACACACACACACACGTACACACACACACACACACACACACGTACACACACACACACACACACACACATGTACACACACACACACACGCACGCACACACACACACACACACGTACACACACACACACACACACACACACACACACACACACACACACACACACACACACACACACGTGCGTGTGGCTGAGTGCAGATGTAGTAGGAACAAAGAAGACGGAAATGCCATCAAAGGAGCCAACTGCATCGGGAGCAGCAGGATTGGCAGCAGAAGCCTGGGCAAGAGGAGGCACGAGAAGCACCCCGGCCGCCACAGCCCACCGCTGCCAGCCCCCACAGAGGAAACACTGGTTTACTAATGAGACTAAGATAACAAGTTAAGAATCAAATTAAACATAAACAGCTGATAAATAAAGATTTAAATAAAAAACACTGATAAAAGATAACCAAGTAGAAACATATTTTTAAATTTATAAAAATATTGTACAACAGATTATAAATACTGGTTAAAACTAATAATTATTACAAGTTAAAATTCATATATAAGAAAATATGTGTCATTTAAGTAAAAGAGTAAGTAATAAAACACTGATAAAATATATAAAAGATGGTAAAACAGGCTAAAATAGATAGTTATCAATTAAAAGCTATACTAAAAAGGTGGGTCTTGAGCCTGGCCTTTAAAACAAGAACACTCTCTACGGCCCTGACGTCTTCTGGCAGACTGTTCCAGAGGCGAGGGCCATAAAACTGGAAGGATGCCTCACCTTGGTGGTGTGTCCTGACTTTTGGAATGACGAGGACATGGCTGCCAGAGGAGCGCAAGAACCCTGGCTTACAACGTGACTGTGTGTGTGTGTGTGTGTGTGTGTGTGTGTGTGTGTGTGTGTGTGTGTGTGTGTGTGTGTGTGTGTGTGTGTGTGTGTGTGTGTGTGTGTGTGTGTGTGTGTGTGTGTGAATGCTTTCAGGCATTAGGTAATGCATTTGTTAATAGGATTAAAGTAATGAAGTATAAAATTTCCACAGCAGGCGCTATATAAATAAACTTGAATTTAATTGAAAAGTTGAAGAAAACAGTTCATCCTGGATAAAATCTCATCTCTAAAATATCCATAAAAAGGCTTAAAAATGAAGTGGGAACTGGATCTAAAAGACGTGCTGGGCCTCACTGAGGAGAAAGCTTTATCCAGAGTTTCAGCCTCAACCAGGAAACACTGTCCCGTGCTTCCTCTGTAAGGGTACACACACACTCAGATTTCATTAAAACCACTAAAGTCTGACTGTGTGTTCCTTCCCTCTGAAGTGGTCTGCCAACTCCTCACAAAGAGAGCTTGATGGTGTTTCCTGAGATGCATCAGGGGTGTTGTTAAAAACTTTTGATAGTGGAAAACAGGATTTTAGGATTGTTTTTATTTTCTGAGATGATTTAGGAAAAGTATTCATACCTTGAGTTCCTTACTGCATTGTTGTATGACTTTAGAGTTTATCTGTATATCTGATAGTTTATAGTGATTTTTTTTCCCATTTTCTCTCTGCCACCCTGCAGTTCCTCTTGGATTCTGAAAGCTTAGTTCCTCCATGGGAATGTTAGTCTAGGCTGTATTGTGGAGCCAGACGGTCCAGGGTGGACTGAAGCCTGCTGTTAGAGTAGTTCACTATAAAATCACAGGGAGCAGGTAAAGCAATAGGAGGTATCCTGCAGCCACTTCAGGGGTTAGATGACGTTTCCTGACAGTTCTCACAGAGGTCTCCCGCTGGGTGAAACGGGTGATATTAAAAAACACGCAACAGAGACAGCCAAGTCAACAACAGAGCACACGGGTAGACCGGCCATGCGTGGTGACCAAGTCTAGGGTGTGCCATCTGTTATGAGTAGGCTGTGTGACGTGTTGGCTAAAAAATCAATCAATAAAGGGTCTAAAAGATTATCCACATGTAAGTTAAAATTACCGGCTAAAATGATTTGGTTGTAAGAGTTGTGTACGTTTGGATTATGAAAGAATGGATATCGCTTGAAACGCGGATTCTTCCAGATGTGAGAGGTGAGTCTGCTCTTTGTTTTGTTAGTTTAGGCGTTGACATCATCATAGAGCGCACTGTACTGTGACTCGTTAAAAAACAGTAAACATGCAGAAAAAAAGCTGGCAGTGAATGAGTTAAAAAACAAGTTAGGACTCATATCAGCCTAAAAATTACTGACCCATTTCTAAACGACCCTTTATCTTTAAAATACTGGAAAAGGTTGTGGCAGAGCAGCTGATTACTTTTCTGGAACTACACAACAGTTTTGATTAATTCCAAACTGGTTTTGCTAAAAATGCGTTCAACAGAAACAGCTTAGCTTAAAGTTTCCAGTGCTGTTAGTAATGTTAGATCTTTTGACACTGTTGATCCCAGCACCTTCATTAACCAGACTTGGTGACTCGGTGGGGATCTCTGGAACTGTTCTAGACTGGTTTAGATCTTACCTTTTCTCAGTGCCAAGGAACCTCGTCTTGGCCCCGCCCCGGTTGCCTAGGAGATACGTCATCAGGAGCCGACAAGACGTGTTCCAGTGTTCATGTTCTACCGAGGCGTGTGTTCTCCATTTGTTAGCCATTTAGCTAGCTGAGCAAGGATACACGGGAGGTGTCTTGTAGCCTAGCCTTGGTCAAAAATTACCCACAATACACCGTTGTATTTAAAAAAGGATGGCGGATCAAAAGCCGGCAGCTACTTCGGGAGCAAATTTCATTTTTAACCTTCTCAGGCTCAAAATAAGTTTTGATAAAAAAACGAACAACTAAGTCCTTCAGGGGTACTTCTGAGTAAAAAAATGCTCATGAAATATGTTTGTTTATGTATTTAGCAGACGCTTTTGTCCAACGTGACTTACAAGCGATAATCAACATGTTGCCCTTGAGGCTAACAGCAACAATAACAACAACTTGACATCAGTCATGGAGAGGAGGGAACAAGGAGTGGACAGTAGAGAGGGGGATGGGTGCGGGGAGGGTGCTAGTTTAGAAGATGCTCTCTGAAGAGCAGGGTCTTCAGGAGTTTCTTGAAAATTGAAAAGGAAGCTCCTGTTCTGGTAGTGCTTGGTAGGTCATTCCACATTTGTGGAACGATGCATGAGAAGAGTCTGGATTGTCCTGAGCGTGGTGTAGGCACTGCTAGCCGACCATCCTGTGATGACCGGAGCGGCCGGGCCGAGACGTAAGCCTTTGCAAGAGGATTCAGGTAGATGGGAGCCGTACCGTCTCAGACTTTGTATGCTAGTGTTAGCTATTTGAATTTGATGCGTGCTGCTAGCGGTAGCCAGTGGAGCTCCATGAACAGAGGGGTGACATGAGCTGTTTTAGGCTGATTGAAGACCAGACGCGCCGCTGCGTTCTGGACCATCTGAAGAGGTCTCACAGTACAGCCTGGAAGACCAGTTAGAAGGGCATTGCAGTAATCGAGGCGGGAGATGACAGTAGATTGCACCAGGAGCTGGGTGGCATGTTGTGTTAGGTATGGTCTGATCTTTCGTATGTTATACAGTGCAAAGCGGCATGAACGAGCAACAGAGGCAACATGATCTTTAAAGCTCAGGTGTTCATCAATCACAACACCCAGATTTCCAACTGCCTTTGAAGGAGCCAGAGATAGGAAGTCATTCTGGATTGAGATATTGTGCTGTATGGATGGTTTTGCTGGGATGACAAGTAATTCAGTTTTAGAGAGGTTGAGTTGGAGATGGTGGGATTTCATCCATTCTGATATGTCAGAGAGACAGTTTGATATTCGTGCTGAGACAGTGTGGTCGTCCGGTGGAAATGACAGATAGAGCTGGGTGTCGTCTGCATAGCAGTGGTAGGAGAAGCCATGTGATCGAATGATCTCACCCAGTGAGGTGGTGTATATGGCAAAGAGAAGGATGTATGTGGAGTAACTAGGTAGGTAGGTTTTAACGTTGCTAATCTGCAACGCCTGCCTCCAGAGGGTTACAAGTAAGTCAACTAGTTTTAAATGTTTTTTTTAGATCCAATGAAGTTATCTATGGTTGGTTAGTTGCTTAGTAGTTGCAGCTGCGGTGGCTAGTGGGTAGTAACTCACTTAATCACAATTTAAAAAGTAAAAGGCTTGTTATATATTTATATTGAAACTTATATGTATAAAATATAACGTCATCTCCTGTTTTTATCGTCGTCGTCGTCGTCGTCTTCCTCCGCTTATCCGGGTCCGGGTCGCGGGGGCAGCATCCCAACTAGGGAGCTCCAGGCCGTCCTCTCCCCGGCCTTGTCCACCAGCTCCTCCGGCAGGACCCCAAGGCGTTCCCGGACCAGATTGGAGATGTAACTTCTCCAACGTGTCCTGGGTCGACCCGGGGGCCTTCTGCCGGCAGGACATGCCCGAAACACCTCCCCGGGGAGGCGTCCAGGAGGCATCCTGACCAGATGCCCAAACCACCTCAACTGGCTCCTTTCGATCCGGAGGAGCAGCGGTTCTACTCCGAGTCCCTCCCGAATGTCCGAGCTCCTCACCCTATCTCTAAGGCTGAGCCCGGCCACCCTACGGAGGAAACTCATTTCGGCCGCTTGTATCCGCGATCTCGTTCTTTCGGTCATTACCCAAAGCTCATGACCATAGGTGAGGATTGGGACGTAGATCGACCGGTAAATCGAGAGCCTGGCTTTCTGGCTCAGCTCCCTCTTCCCCACGACAGATCGGCTCAGCGTCCGCATCACTGCAGACGCCGAACCAATCCGCCTGTCGATCTCCCGATCCCTCCTACCCTCACTCGTGAACAAGACCCCGAGATACTTAAACTCCTCCACTTGAGGTAGGACCTCTCCCCCGACCCGGAGGTGGCAAGCCACCCTTTTCCGGTCGAGAACCATGGTCTCAGATTTGGAGGTGCTGATCCTCATCCCAGCCGCTTCACATTCGGCCGCGAACCTACCCAGCAAGAGCTGAAGGTCAGAGCTGGATGAAGCTAGGAGGACCACATCATCCGCAAAAAGCAGAGACGAGATTCTCCTGCCACCAAACTCGACACACTCCACACCACGGCTGCGTCTAGAAATTCTGTCCATAAAAGTGATGAACAGAACCGGTGACAAAGGGCAGCCCTGGCGGAGTCCAACCCTCACTGGGAACAGGTCCGACTTACTACCGGCTATGCGGACCAAACTCACGCTCCTCTGGTAAAGGGACTGAATGGCCCTTAACAGAAAGCCACCCACCCCATACTCCTGGAGCGTCCCCCACAGGGTGCCCCTGGGGACACGGTCATAAGCCTTCTCCAAATCCACAAAGCACATGTGGATTGGTTGGGCAAACTCCCATGCCCCCTCCATCACCCTTGCAAGGGTATAGAGCTGGTCCACAGTTCCACGGCCAGGACGAAAACCACATTGCTCCTCCTCTATCTGAGATTCAACTATCGATCGGACCCTCCTCTCCAGTACCTTGGCGTAGACCTTTCCAGGGAGGCTGAGGAGTGTGATCCCCCTATAGTTGGAACACACCCTCAGGTCACCCTTCTTAAAGATGGGGACCACCACCCCGGTCTGCCACTCCCTAGGAACTGCCCCCGATGACCACGCAATGTTGTAGAGACGTGTCAACCATGACAGCCCTACAACATCCATAGCCTTGAGATACCCAGGACGAACCTCATCCGCCCCCGGGGCTCCGCCGCTGTGTAGTTGTTTGACTACCTCAGCAACTTCTGCCCCCGAGATCGGACAGTCCATCCCCAGGCCTCCCAGCTCTGGTTCCTCCTCGGAATGCGCATTGGTGGGATTGAGGAGCTCCTCAAAGTATTCCTTCCACCGTCCGACTATAGCCTCAGTTGACGTCAGCAGCTCCCCATCCCCACTGTAAACAGTGTGAGCGAGTTGCTGCCTTCCTCTCCTGAGGCGCCGGACAGTTTGCCAGAACCTCTTTGGAGCCGATCGATAGTCTTTCTCCATGGCCTCACCAAACTCCTCCCACGCCCGAGATTTTGCCTCGGCAACTGCCACTGCTGCACCCCGCTTGGCTATCCGGTACCTGTCTGCTGCCTCCGGAGACCCACAGACCAGCCACGCCCTGTAGGCCTCCTTCTTCAGCCTGACGGCTCCCCGAACCTCTGGTGTCCACCAGCGGGTACGGGGGTTGCCACCACGACTGGCACCGGCCACCTTACGACCACAGCTAGCAACAGCCGCCTCGACAATCGCAGAGTGGAACAAGGCCCACTCGGACTCAATGTCCCCCACTGCTCTCGGGACGTGGTCAAAGCTCTGCCGGAGGTGGGAGTTGAAGACCGTCTTGACAGGTTCTTCTGCCAGGCGTTCCCAGCAGACCCTCACTATGCGTTTGGGTCTGCCAGGTCTACGCGGCATGTTCCCTTGCCATCTGATCCAACTCACCACCAGGTGGTGATCAGTTGACAGCTCCGCCCCTCTCTTCACTCGGGTGTCCAAAACATACGGCCGCAGGTCAGATGATACGACTACAAAATCTATCATCGACCTGTGACCTAGGCTGCCCTGGTACCAAGTGTACCGGTGGGCATCCTTATGTTCGAACATGGTGTTCGTTATGGCCAAACTGCGGCTTGCACAGAAGTCCAATAACAAAACACCGCTCGAGTTCTGATCAGGTGGGCCGTTCCTCCCAATCACACCCCTCCAGGTCAAGCTGTCATTGCCCACGTGAGCATTGAAGTCCCCCAGCAGGACAATGGAGTCCCCTGATGGAGCACTATCTAGCACTCGTCCCAGGGACTCCAAAAAGGGTGGGTACTCTGAACTGATATTTGGCCCATAAGCACAAACAACAGTCAGGACCCGTTCCCCGACCCGAAGGCGCAAGGAAGCTACCCTCTTGTCCCCCGGGGTAAACCCCAACACACAGGCAGAGAGTCTCGGGGCTAACAAAAAGCCAACCCCAGCCCTCCGCCTCTCACCCGGAGCAACTCCAGCAAAGTAGAGTGTCCAACCCCTCTCCAGGTCTCGGGTTCCAGAGCCAATGCAATGTGTCGAGGTGAGTCCGACTATATCTAGCCGGTACCGCTCAACCTCTGCCACAAGCTCCGGCTCCTTCCCCGCCAGCGAGGTGACGTTCCATGTCCCAAAAACTAGTTTTCTTGTCCGGGGATTGGACCGCCAAGGCTCCCGCCTTGGTCTGCCACCCGATTCACATTGCACCGGACCCTTCATGTTCCTCCTGCGGGTGGTGGGTCCACAGTTGGACGAGCCCATGTATCCGGTTCGGGCTGGGCCCGGCCGGGCCCCATGGGCGAAAGCCCGGCCACCAGGCGCTCGCTCACGGGCCCCAACCCCAGGCCTGGCTCCAGGGTGGGACCCCGGTAACCCTCCGGGCCGGGTACTCCGACTCTTCGTTTTCACCGCCATGAAAGATCCTTCGAACCGTTCTTTGTCTCACCCTTCACCTAAGACCAATTTGTCATGGGAGACCCTACCAGGGGCACTAAGTGCCCCAGACAACATAGCTCCTAGGATCATTAGGGCACTCAAACTCCTCCACCACGATAAGGTGACGGCCTGGAGGAGTTTTTATCACTTAAGAAATATCTCCAAACTGCGAAGTTTGATATCAAACATGAACTTTAAATGGTTCACCATGCATTTATCTCCTCCCATCTAGATTACTGTAACACACAACATATTTTAACAAAAAGCCCTTGACCGCCTTCAGTTGGTCCAGAACTCTGCAGCGAGGCTCCTAACTGGAGCAAACAGAAGAGCACACATCACTCCTGTTCTGGAGTCTCTGCACTGGTTACCCGTTAACTCTAGAGTTCATTTAGAGTCCTGACTAGAACCTTCAGGGCTCTACATGGTCAAGCTCTTACTGAACTGTTAAAGCCTGATGCTCCAACCCGAGCCCTCAGGTCCACCCACCAGAACCTTCTAGACGTTCCAAAGACCAGATGGGGGGGGGGGGAAGAGAATAAAAGTATGCATAGAGAAACAGACCTGGAATGCAGCTGTCCCTAATCTTGGCTGGTAACCATGGCAACACGTGCAGTGTCACTTCACCTTGTTTTATTGTTTTATTTAGAAATACCAAATCTAACATCTCTTTATGACAAATTCTAAGTGTTACCTATTAAAAACAATAAATAACATTAAAAAGTCTAAACATTAATGCCTTCTTTTGGAAATGTAATACTTTAAGGTCCTAAAAGCTGTTTTTAAACTGTAAGACCCCACGGCCACCCTGCAGAAGTGGCTCATCACAATAATACAACCCGATCCTATCTTCACCTGTGTGGTGATCATCTGATGGGCTATAATGGATTATACTTGAAGCAAAGATGTTCCACTGCCGTTCGTACTGCTGATGCCTCCAGCGTCAGTTGGGATCTTTTCTTATAGACATAGAGGTCTGAATCTATATTTTTACTACTAATTTAAACTACAATGACTACTTCTACTCACTGCCTCCACATATCTTCTGACAGCTGGAAAGACACTCATTATGAACCAAGAACATGATCCTGTAACTATCCAGAGTGAAAACTGAGTGTCTAACTTTTTCATTGTAATTATTTCTTTCTACTTCCTCCCCTGCAGACACACACACGAGCTGAAACTTCACCAGCTATTAGTCCAAGTGTGTGGATGGGAGCAGGTCAAGCCGGTGTCGGTGGACAAAGTGGGCGTTTTCTTCAGATATGCCACTCCAGACAGAAACTATTCCTCTAACACTGTGAGCACTGGCTCGTTATTCATTGTTCTGTTCTTTTCTTTCACACTAGTGCTCACTATTGCTTTGAAGGGTGTTTTGTGTTCTGTTGATGATAAAACTTGTTCTCACAGGTTGGCAGCCCAGTCAGCAAGACCAACATAATCCACCCTCATGTTTATGTAAGTCTTTTGAGACTTCTGCAGAGAGCAACTTCCTCTAGTTGGCCTGCCTGAAGTACCACTGAACCCTTTAGATAGGGCTCAGCAAATCAGTTTTGTACTGATACCTCGCTCTGTTGCTTTTGGACCTTCAGTTCTCAGCCCTGCCCCCTGTCAGAGTGGTCTTTGCCATCACTATGGAAGGTAGTGCCAGGAAGGTCATCACAGTGCGCTCTGCCCTCATGGTGAAGAACAAGTTGGATGTTCTGATGGAGGTTCGGCTCGACAGCCCTTCTGCACCTGACAGTAAGATGCTGGATCACGTCCCGCCTCCTACACACCCACTTTCTGCCATAAATGGACGAAGCAAACAATGTTAGAAATATTGTGCATATATATAAACCTGTTACTGGGTTACATGTCATGGGTTACGGTTAGACATGGCCACATTCTCTCCAGCATCTCCCGAGTGAAGTACTTTTGCTTTGGAGTTCCTTTATTTTAGGAGTAATGAGAGATCTCGTAGTATTCCTCCAGGAAAACTCCCTCCATTCCTCTGAACAGGTAGTAGTTCTAACAGTCTTGCATATGTTAGACCAGTCAGCGTCTGGCCGTGTTAAGTTAGCCTCTTTTTTAGGGTTCCAAGCCCAAAGGGCATTGGAACCCTATTGTTTTTCTACGGATTTTTCATTATTCTTCTTCTCCGCTAATACTGTATGGGGGCAAGAGCCTGAAATTGCCAGGAAAAATCTGATATGGCAGTCTGATAGAAAATCCTGACCGCTACTCAGGTTCGAAAATTTGGACCCCGAATCACCTAGATGGCGCTATTGCGGAGGTGAATACGTTTGAGCTACTAGCTCCCAAACCATAGGCTCTACAGTCAAAAAACTTTATATGGACATGATCCTTGGATGATTCTGCATCTTTTCTGTATTGGCCACGCCCATTTCCGCCTAACTAGATTTTTTGCTAGATCTCAAAAAACGCAAAACGTAGTTTTAATCACCTATTCGTCATTTTTCGTCAAATCAACTTCAACCTTTGAACATATGATCTATGGAGGAAGAGAAGTTGTTGTGATGAAGAAAAATGTGGAATTATTGAAAATTGGGTTAATGACACCATGTCAAATTCAGTGCGCTAGCTAGCACATGTCCTAATTGATTATATCTTCAACAATTTTCAAGATAAAATGATGAGACTCTAGACCCTTACAAAGTATGAGCGATAAACCCTACCTACGTAATTTTGTTTGGATTCACCAATAGGGGGCGCTAAAGATTCAAAAAGTTTGTTTCAGCAAAACAGCTTGATGGATTTCCACAAAACTTGGCAGATATGTTTATCATTGGACCCTTACACTATATTTAGAAAATGATTAAAAAGTGGGTGTGGCTTATAGGCTATAAATAGGCTTTAAAAGTTTTTGCCCTTTTACTCATGAAAAATATATATTCTGTACAGAAAGTTACAAATCAAACCAGTCATAGTGACATCTACAATCACAGAAAAAAATTAGAATTTTGTCCAATAGATGGCGCTGTTGTACCCCAAAAATGTTTATGGCATGTTTCTCCCCATTACATTGGTAAAAAAACAAAGGGTCTCATCCAGTATGTTCATTGATTCAGTCAAATTTAGGTGAGTATTTTAAAAAATAATTTAAACTTATGCTAATTAGTAGAAATTTGCATAGTAAGTCAAACGTACTTTCGTTAACTCCTCCCGGCCGTCCAACACAATCACATCACTACTTTCCCTGACAAGAGAGGAGGAGCGGCTGACCAAACGATGTGAAGGGATTTTGGATAATTTGCTTCTTTGTTTTTATATGATTTTTTAAAATAATTTTGGGGGAATGAAACAGTTTTTTTAGCATAACTTCAAAAGATTTGGACATTTTTCAAAGCTATTCATAACCACCATACCTAAGGTCAATTCAAGTGGATATCTTGACTTTCAGTTTCATTCAACAATAGGGGGCGCTATAAATAGGAAGACATTATACTGCTGAACTGGCTAAATGGATCTGCACGAAACTTAGTGGTTGTCATTATTATAGAGTCGTAAGACTACATTATCAATATGATAATGATTGATCAAAGTGGGCATGGTTTATGATCATTTAAAATTTCAAATTTGAAAAATTTCCTAAAAATCATTATTTGCATGTAAGAGGCTAAGATTTTCAGGTTGTGTTAACTGGGTAGGCTGGAGCTTATGTCACATTCTGGTCAAAGTTGGGATCGATCCTTCAACCTTTTAGAGCCATTCCCATCTGTACCTGGTCGATCCTGCCCGGATAGCTCCAGATGGCCCCAGCTTGGCCCGGCTGATTCCACACATCCTTGCTTAGGTATGGAAGGAATGCAGTCAGATACATTTTTAGGTTCTAGGTAATCAGCATGATAATGAATGAGAATGAATTGAGCATGCCATAAGCCCATGTGGGTTGATCCTACCCACCAATCAGAGGCTTGCTCTAGTGGAAGGTGTGAATATGCTGTCAGCAGGGGGAGTGTTGGCCCTGGTCAGCCTGAAGCAGACCCCCTCAGAAAGAGGGCTGAAAAACAGTCTCGTTGCACCCTAAAAATAGGACGGGACGCCGGCGGGAGAACGTGTCTTTGGGGCGGGGCTGCGTGAGGAGGGGGGAAGTTGAGGGCGGGGACGGGTGGGCGACTGGCGCTGGTGGCTTGGAACCCGTTGATAACTGCTTGCAGTTCTAGTCCCATTTGAGTTTGATGTTCGTTGTAGAATTTCTCTTTTCCATCATTAAAATAGAGTAAACTGTTTGTTTTGGGTTAAGATTTCCTTTACCTGTTTCGACGAGAGGATGAATTTCATTGACTTTGAAGTTATGTTTATAATGTCTAAGTTGGAGGTATCTAAAAAGGTCTAATATAAGTTATACTTTGTTACCATCTGTTGAAAGCTGTTTAACCCTCCATCCGTTATTATTTCCCAATAGGCGGTGACGCCTTGCTCAGCCCACAGTTTAAATCTTGAATCTAATTTTGCGGGTAGGAGATTTGAGTCATAAGCACACTACTACTACTAAGGACAGCGTAATATTTTTGTGTCTGTCTCAATTTTGCTATTTAAATTTTTTTTCAGCCAGATGGTGAGTGGCACTTTTATCAGATGTGGGTTATTTTTCATTAATGACTGCATTATGAATCTGTCACCCGCCATGGCTGACAAAGGAAGGTGTGTTTCTTTTTGAACTATGTCTTTCCATTTAGCATCATTGTTTGGATCACAACAAGCTAGTAACGTTTTCAGCTGAGCAGCTTGGTAATAACTTTCTAAGGATGGCACTGCTAGTCCGCCTTTATTTTTGGGCAGCTTCAAGGTTTCCGCTCTGATCCTTGGTCTCAGTTTTCCCCAAATCAATTTCAAAATCATTCTATTCCATTTTGTAAACTGGATAGGGGGAACTTCTACTGGTAGTGCAAAAAGAGGAAGAGTAGTTTTGGTAATATTGTCATTTTTATTAAGTCAATCCTATGGTACATGTTTAATAGTAACAGTTGCCATCTGGATAAACTAGCTTCGATGCAAATAGGTTGGTTAATAATCTAGGAAATTAAATCACAAGGTATTTTATAACTTGATTGTTCCAATTGCCCTTTAAACGTTGTGTTTATGTGGCTTATAATTAACGGTGTGTATTATGGAGATTTAATTTGTAGCCTGAGTGACTGCTGAATATCTTGAGTGTTTGTCTTAGAGCTGGTATGCTCTGGTCTGGATTTGCTAGGGTCAACAAGACATCATCGGCATATAAACAAATTTTATATAGTTCGTTCAGGATGGATACCCCTGCACTTTCCTCACAGTCTCGAATGGACTGCGCGAGGTGTTGAATGTATAATGCAAACAGGGCCGGACCTAGGGGGCATCCTTGTCTCTATCCTCTGTCCAAAGGAAAGGGCTTGGTTAGGTCTCCGTTTATCTTTATCTCAGCTACCGGTGAGTCATATCAATTTTTGAGGCAGCCTATTATTTGATTATTAAATCCAAATCTCTTGAGTACTTCAAACAGAAATTCCCATCCAACTGAATCAGAGGCCTTTTCTCTATCAAGGCTAAGCATTCCTGCCTGAGTATTTTTTATGTAATAAATATTTTGAAAGGCTCTTTTCACGTTGTCGTGGGTTTGTCTACTTTTAAGAAAGCCTGTTTGATCCATGTCTATGAGCTGAGGTCAGATATTTTCTAGACGTTTCGATAAGATCGAAGCAAATATTTTATAATCTGAATTTAATACAGAGATGGGACGACACGAGCTGCATTCTGACTTTTCCTTCCCCGGTTTAAATACCACTGATATCAGGGCATATTTCCAGGATGCTGGAGGCGTTCCTCCCTCCAGTATATGGTTAAAGCATTGACATGATAAAGGTGTTAAAACCTGTCTGAAGTGTTTGTACCACTCGGAAGGAAAACCGTCTAGGTGTGGCATCTTATTTGATTTTAGTTTAGAAATAATTTTGTGTATTTCATCTTCTGTGATTGTTTCGGTTAGTGTTTTATTTTGTTCTGTGCCTATAGACTGCAAGTCCAAGGCATTTAAATATGTCTCAACATTTGATTTATCAGTTCCGGGGGGTTGGCTATAAAGGTTTGTGTAGTATGATATAAAAGATTGTTGAATTTCCTCAGGTTGATATTGCACCATGTGAGCACCTGTGTGTGTACACGCGCTTGTTTATGTAAGGTTTCTCTGTAGGAGCGTCCAATAGAGAGTGTGAGGGACCACAGATCCGCCCCCCAAAGATGTGTAGGAGACGGGGGGAGCTCCAGGTCCCAGAGATCCAGGCGCTGCCCCAGAACACAGGAACCCCAAGGAGACTGCAACCAGAAAGGCCCCCGCCCCCCTCGAGAGGCACAGAGGGTCGTCCCGGGGGGCCACAGCCAGCAGCAGGCAGTGCCCCTGGTTTTGGCAATCATAAACGAGCACAGAGTGCGCACGTCGTAAAACACGAGCAAAGTGCAACACAAATGTAAAAGTTATGGGCGGCAACAGATGGCAAGCCAGCACTGGCCCCATCTTGAAATGATCCTAAACTCGTCCTCTGAGTTCTTCAAACAGTTTCAGTCGGACTTCCGTCATCTTCACAGCTCTGAGTCAGCACTTCCCAAAATCACCAATGGCCTTCTCAACGCGCCTGACTCTGGTTGATTGTCCAGCATGTTTTACTAGTTTTTCTGCGCCAACACAATGGATTCCTGGATGAATCGCCTGTTCAGCAGCTCATCAGGCTCTGCAGCAGCCTGTTAATCACCTGCTGATTCAAACCAGGTGTGCTATAGCTGAGAAAAAACTAAAGCCTGCTGGATAGTGGCCTTCGACGACCAGCATTTCCCACCCCTGGCTTAGATGACCCTATTGAACTAAGTAGATTTGTTTTTTTACACCATGTGTTGTATCTTTTGTTTATGCTTGGACAGAACCAGTGGTGTTACCCCCAATCCCACCTAGCCAGGCTTTGGCCATTCCTCTCCATCTGACATCCTGGAGACTGCAGGCCCGGCCCAAAGACATGGGCATGTTCTTCTGTAAGGTTCCCATTCACTGGACCAGTGTGGATCGGCCTGGAGAGATTAGCAGCAGTAAGAGGGAGTGCCAGTTGGCTGACTTTGATGACAGCCTCAAACGTAACTTCAGGTAGATAAAACAGGTGAAACTCTGTGAAGCTTTCTGTCTACCCCCCCTACACCAGCTTTTTTACCTGCTACCTGTCAAGAGTTGTGGTCGCTGAGCCGTTGTTATTGCTTTAGTAACCCCTATCTACCCCCCACCCCCCGCATTTTTCTGGCATTCCTCTCTATTTTGCAGGTTTTGTGTGGTCATCAAGAAGGAGAACTACCCAGACCAGCAGCCCGCTAAGAGGCAGGTTTCTGGAAGTGTGCATCATATCTATCAGCAGCCGGGTCACACCGTTTACCTGATGCCTACCATGGTTCTTGTAAACGTGCTACCGTGTGATCTTAACTTCTACATTAAAGGAACTGCTATCAAAGGCTTGCTGAAGCCAGGGAAAGAGGCAGTGCTTCACTCTGCTGATACCTCACAGAACATGGAGCTTGGTCAGCCAGTCTTCTCTCGGTAATTGACCCTGGTATTGGTCCTAATCATTCACATGTTTTCATGAGGCTCTTGCTATGTTTTAGGAGTGTTGCTGGAGAGTTTCCCCGTGTGCAAAGAGCTGCTGATTCCTCCCGGCACTCAGAATTATGTGGTGCGCATGAGGCTGTATGACACCAGCAAACGCCTCCTGTGTTTAACTATCCGCATCGTCCTGCGAGCTCAAGGAGCACTGAAGATCCTCGTTTCTGCCCCCTACTGGCTCGTCAACAAGACTGGTAATGTTATCGTACGAGCTGCAAAACTTGTTTGTTGTCTTGCTGTGCGAATGAAAAAAAAGCTAATTATCCATCCACAGGTCAAGAATGTAGGACCTGTATGTGATGATTAGTGTAAAGCACTGGAAGTTTGGTTAAACTAGATAAGTAGCTATTTAGTTTATTTAATGAAGTTAATTTATGTTGCATCAAATCACAACAAGAGCACTGAAGCCACAATAGAGGCCAGCTGATATATTCAGTTTCTTCTATATCGACCATCAACCGAAATTATTTTTAAACGCCGATTTAAAAAAAAAAAAATTCAGGCACCTGTGTGGCCAACTGCCACCACTATTATGGGCCATTCCCATCTGTACCGGGTCGGCCCGGGCCGGGTAGCCCCAGTCGGCCCCAGCCTGGCCCGGTTGATTCCACACATCCTTGCCTTAAGCCCATGTGGGCTGATTCTACCCACCAATCAGAGGCTTGCTCTAATGGAAGGTGTGAATTTGCTGTCAGCAGTGGGTGTGTTGGCCCTGGTCGGCCTGAAGCAGACCCCCTCCAGAAGAGGGCTGAGAATGAGCCTTGGTTGGCCCGGAAAAATACCAGGCCACCCAGATATGTAAACAACCTACGCTACCCGGCCCGGGCCGACCCGGTACAGATGGGAATGGCCCATTAGACTGAAGAAAGGACCCGACGGACCCCAACACACCATTCTTTTTGATGTTTAGAGTTTGTTTTATATTATAAGTTCAATAAATATAAAGAGATTTATTGACGTATTTAAATTGCACACAGTGATCTTTCACAGTCAATGTGCTGCTAAAACGTGTTTATATCAACCTTAATAATCAGCTTTAGAAATCAGCTTCTGCCTTTTTAAGGCCATGTCGGCCAGCCTCTAGTTCACAAAGTAAACATTCCAATTGAACCTACTTACCATCCATTGAGTTTGGTTTATTTTGCCAGCTAAAGGTGAGAAAGCCAGCGGATTACGTTGAGTCGCTGACTTACAACGTGTCTAGCAGTGGAAACAATTCAGACTTGAAGGTCTAAGGAAGTTGGACTTTTTTCCACTGAATTAGTTCTTTAGCTTGAAGATGCTCAAACTGGTATAGGAAAAAGTCAGATTCTGTGGAATAAAAGTAAATTCTTCCTTTTTTTAAAAATATTTTTCATTTGTTAGGGTTGCCGGTCATTTTCCGTCAGGACAATGGCAAGGCTGATGCAGCGGGGCAATTTGAGGAGCATGAGTTGGCTCGAAGTCTCAGTCCGTTACTCTTCTCGTACACGGACAAGGAGCAGCCTTCTATGTGAGTGTGTGGTCCTTACCAACAAATTATGTTCCTCTCAAGCAGGATATTCTGTGTTCAGGTTTTACTAAGGGTGCACCGAGCTATCGGCCCCGATCTCTGTTTTCTTTTCAAGATCAGTGATGGGGCAATAGGTGCACCCCTAGTTTTT
The DNA here is from genome assembly GCF_043380555.1 of Nothobranchius furzeri. NCBI lineage: Eukaryota > Metazoa > Chordata > Actinopteri > Cyprinodontiformes > Nothobranchiidae > Nothobranchius > Nothobranchius furzeri. Next base: position 31,611,250 of record NC_091750.1, on the reverse strand, counting down.
ACCACCATGTCTTGGTTCCAGGTGCACAATGCGTGTGGGTAAAGGTATCCACCCAGATGGGGTTCCAGGCTGGTGTCAAGGGTTCTCCTTGGATGGAGGAAGTGGAGTTAGAGCAGTGAAAGTGATCCAGCAGGGAAACCGGCCGGGCCTCATCTACAATATAGGTACGTTTTTACAGTTCTGTTGTTACAGCAGCCGGAGTTACAGTAAACAGAGCTGGCCACTTCTCAGACTTGCTGATTGGTCCACCAGCCATGAATGTCTCTGATTCCCACAGGCATCAGCGTGCGTAAAGGAAAGGGGAACTACAGAGACACTCACATTGTGACCTTTGCCCCTCGATACCTCCTGGACAACCGCTCCACGCACAAACTGGCTTTTGCTCAGAGGGAGTTTGCAAGAGGAAAGGTGAGACAGATTCAGTGGGTGCTCTCTCTGCAAGTGCTGCTGTTCTCTGTTCACTGCACGAGGCTGGGAGCAGGCCGTGGTAGTGGGTCACTTTGCCTTGCATTGAGGGGGTGCTCAGCTCATCGTTACCCCAGTAAGAACGAGACCAGTGTGATTGGTGGCATGACCTTGGTCCTTGGGTATTTTAGGTTGGTTGTGTTTATGAGTTATGTGAGAGCGGAAGTGTGTGATTGTTACTGTTTTATCCATCAGGTCAGGTGTAATCTTCCTCCCTCTCCAGGAACATCTAGGGCCCGCATCACACTTTGCGATTTTCGGCCATCTTAACCAGATCCCTCGTCGGGAGCACAATCATGTAAAAAAACGGTGAACATGAGAGTGATTTTCAAATCTGTGGTTGTCTAGTGTGACCGGCTCTGCAACAGCTTTTTGAGCCGTCCCATGACCCAAATTGGTCTCCCGACAGTCTGCAAACATGCTGTAAAACCTACGACTCATGTCTGCAATCGACCAATGAAAACACACCTTTGGGATGCCTCTCTGAGCTACGGTTTCAATTTATGTTTAAAATGTGGATTATAAATGTAAAGTGTTTAACATCTATTTAAGGAACTGTAAGACATGAGATTCCATAGTAGATATGAAATCAATCTTACGGACCTTTGGGTTATTTTAACCAGAAGATTTGAACTTTTTATTGCAGGGATTATGTAACACTTGTATTAACTGAGAGACAAGAGAAGAGAGAGTCACCCTTAAAACGTTTAAGAAGATTTATTTCTAAACAATTTTAAACAATATTAACTGGAACTCTAACTGATGAATGGATCTGGTGTGAATGAGACGTGAGATGGATGGTGTATGTGTGAGTGATGTAATCAGAACTCTCGTATCCGGAGAAGCAAGTCTGAATGATGTTGTGATGTTTTGCTTTAGCTATGATTGGAGTATGATCGGAGTTTCATAAACACATGAGACGCCATCTTGTCGCTCTGCACATACCCTTCAGATGAGACCTCCGTACAGATCCAGAATGCCAGGTCCTCGAACCCCCCTTTCGGTACCGGAGCCGATGAAACAGCGTCAGCAATACGACAGACCAGTCTTTGGGTTGTCTCCAGATAAAAAGCAACAGTTGGTTCACAGCGTCAGATGGACCCCCTTGGGTCAGTGAGTTCAGCTTTTATTCTGAAAGGAACTGTTGCTTAGTTGGTAAAATGCAACAGATTTTATCCAGCTTGTTGGTTCTTTGCTTTAAAAGGAAGTCCGGGTGGCCGGTCCAACACTGATCTTGGCATGCGGTGAACTGCAGTGAACTCCAGTAAACTGTTGAGAACTGATGAGAACTGAACTAAGATGTCGTGGGGACTGGTTTTATTAATCTGGATGTTTTGATTTCTGGTCGAATCAAAGTTGGCAGATTTATAAACACCACAGAAACTATGCCACGCTTCAGAAAGAAAAGTTCTGATTGGATGAGTAAAAAATGTGTCATGCGTTTACATTACGTGTAGTCAGAATGTCTAGTGCAGCTAGATTAAAATCATATTACTTAGTAAAGCATATTAATCATAACATTGTCATTTCACTGATTGGTCAACATTAAATTATTGACTAACACTTTGTTTGATTAGCTTATTAAAAATAGAGTTCTTTGATTTATTAAAAGGAAAGAGTCCTTTATCGTCATTCTTCTCTTGAGCTGGAAAGGAAGCAGTTTAGAAGCAAATGCATGACCTTGAGGCAGTCTCATGCAGATTAGTACTGTGTCAGAGGCATCTGTGGAGAGAGGGTAAATAACCTTCGGTGGAATAGCTCCTTCATCACGTTACATACCCCCCTTTTCAAGGGCACGGTGGTCCGTCCAGAGACCACCTGACAATGAGCATACCAGAGTCTTGAAGGACTCCGACGACGGAGCAGGGTGCAATTCCCCAGGAAGAGGCCAAAAGTGGTGAGGTTCGGACTCCACTCCGAAGATCAGCCTCGCATACTCCTCGGGAAGCACACAAGTCAGCAGATTACCAAGATATCCCCGTAGAAGTAATAATAATAATAATAATAAACTACACAGCAGTTATTATTTCTGTTAATAGCCCCAGTTAAACCGGAGTTCTAGTAAAATAATTAAGCTACCTTTTTTGACCATCAGATAAATTGTGAAAACCGTGATTCTGTGATCTGTGAGAGCTGAGAGAAGATGAGCTCACGAACATAAAAATTAAAAGATCCCTTTGCTGTTGGTGAAAATCTCACATATTCAGCTGATAAGGATGGTTCAGAAGCGTTTAGCTGCGGAGGGACAGAGGAAGCTCTGCTCTGTGACAGCGGGTGTGAGGTGTCACAGCGGAGCTGCGGAGCAGTGAGACAGAAATCACGGCAAAAGTTTAGATATCGCAGCGATCTGTGACCGATCGTTGCTTCTCTGTAGTTTAGTGGGTTCTTGTCTGTAAAGGAGAAGGATGGATGACCAGCTGAGAGATCAGTTGTTGAGCAAAAATAAACAATCAATGATGAACAAGAATCTGCTTCTAGACCTGCAGAAAGAGAAAAACACACAACAATACAACAAGAGCAAGCTATCACTGCGTCAACCTGCTGAGGAAATATCAAATCAACATTGTTTTACTGAACCATCACACGATAATAAATCACAGTGATCCCAGAGATCCAGGAGCTGCCCCACAGCGCAGGGACCCGGAGACTGTAACCAGAAAAGCCCCAGCCCCCTCTCGAGAGGCACAGAGTATTGCCCCGGGGGGCCACAATCAACAGCCGGCAGAGTCCCGGGAGATATCCCAGGCCCGCCTGCAGCCTCCCACGCCCCAGCCGGCCGAGCCCGGAACCCAGCGACCCGAGACAAACAATCCTACCTAACCCATAGCGTAACACCTTCTCCTTCCTGCTTCACCCTACGTCCTGCCCACCGCCCCTCTCTCCATCCCCCAGTTCCCACTCACGGTTCCCAAAAGTGCAAAAAAACGTTGCACATGTGGTACTTAAAGAATTTTGACAATGTTGGCAGGTTTGCAGAAGTAGCATAAGACAACCTCAGGGAGCCTAAGTCATGTGCGTCTACTCCCGGACCATGGGGTCCCGGAAGAATGAAAGAAGGAATGGAAGTCAGCGGGGCTATGGAAGTACATAGTAAATAGGGAATTGTGAACAAAAGTGTTAGCAGTCAGGCTCATCTAGTACACTCTACTTTTAAAAACTGTACATGACCAGAGAATTCATCCACCCACCCACCTAGATGTTACGTATCCAAGGGGTCAGTTTTTCACCATCTAATTGACCTCAAGATAACCTTCATTTGCAGACATAAACCTGCTAATCTGCCTGGCCTCCAAATCCAGAAGGTCCTGCTCAGTGCTTGCATACAAGAAGACAGGACTTTACTGTACAGCTTAAATAATCATATGCTTTCAGTGAGCAAGATGTGTAAATCAAATGTTTGAATAATCTGTGCCTTAACCAATGAATTTACAACGAATATTGCTCTTACAGTGATCCATTTCAGATCTTATCTAGACCAGATCAGTATGTGTTGATTTATCAGCTTAATAGTTATCTACACTCATACACATTACAATAAGATACGTATTAATGTTAATATTCACTTCACATAAGTGTTTTAAAACATTCTCATTCACGAGTGTTAAACACCTTTGTATCTGAAGGAGGCGTGGCTTCTGAGGAATGTTTTGGTAAGCCCTCAAGACTTGGCACTTTCTGATTTGCCAGAATATGCCAGAATTTATAAATAACGAGTTTATTAAAACAAGAATTGCTTCCCGATTAATTCAGTTTCTAACTGACCCTTGAACCGGCCAATTTGGGAACAAGCATTTTTGAAACCATCTCCTTTGACCTGAGCCTCTCTGCAACTCTGCTGCTGATATCAGACTATCGGCTCTTCTAAGAGCCAAACAAACAGACTTAGACGCAAACAAGCATTCCAGCTTCCTGTCGTCACCTGGAGACATCTCAGACTAGACGGGTCCTATCGGATCTAATCTACGGGTTCCTGATATCAGAGATCCACTACACTGGCAGTGACCAGCACGACCTCTTGACCCCCTGGATCGCACGAGAATCTCCACACAAAAGGATGCGTAGATTTGACACAGATTGCGTCGGATAGTTTTTGATAAAGGGAGTTTTCCTCTCCACTGTCGCTGCATGCTTGCTTAGTATGAGGATTGCTGTATAGTCTTGATGCAACCTGCTGGGTTCCTTATATAGGAAACATTATTTCTGATTGGCTTAATGAACTGACCTGAATTGGAGTGTTTATTATGTGAAGTGCCTTGAGACGACTCTTGTCGTGATTTGGCGCTATATAAGTAAACTTGAATTGAATTGAATTGAATAAATCTCTTAATTAAACACATTCTTTTAAAACCCAGACTTCACAAATTCTCTCAGATACAAAAAATGGTTTTGCTAAACATCTAGCTTCCATTACAACATTTCACACATCACATTACATCACTTCATACCCATTACATCACATCTCATTATTCATATATTGTCATGTATAATCATTAGTGTAGGAAAAGAATTAAATTCATTTTATAAACTATACTGACTGTCTGAGTTAATACGAAGTGTGTTTATGATCCCTGAAGAAGCAAAGAAGCCTAGAATCTTCTGATTAAACATTCAAAGATCAATCAGGCTGATATTTCATATTTATATGGAATCATCACATCTTATTGGTCATAATTAACTTGTAGTGGTAATGTCAATCATCAAGTTCAATTTTACTACATACCCATTATTCAGTTTACCCACCTATTTATTCATTCATCCATCCAGCTGCATGAATTATGATAGTGACTGTTGGATTAGCTCCAATGTTTGGTTTGGTTTGGGGTGTGAACGGTAAGTGATGCATGTGAAGCCCGGTTCTAGGGTGGCTCTTGCAATACGTCATCAAGCAAGGAGGATGAAGCAAGCACACATTGACTGTGAAATACTAAGCAGTACCTGAAAAATGTTCCGAGTTTCCTGGTGAATTTTGTCATTTCCTAATGTTATCTGACCTGAAGGGAAAAGGGACTTTGGTTCAGGACCACTGAAGCTTAACCATGTGTGTTAATTATAAGGTAAAGCCTTTATCAGTGAGGACGAGTTTCTATGTTAATAAACTAAGATGTTCTCTCACTGCTGGTGGTGTAGGGCACATTCAACCCTGAGGGCTACATCTGCACTTTGCCCGGCTCGAGCGTTGTCTTTCACTGGCCTAGAAATGACTACGACCAGCTGCTGTGTGTGCGCCTCATGGACATGACCAACTGTACGTGGTCAGGAGGGTTTGAGATCAATAAACCCAAGTCCTTCCACGTCAACATGAGGTGAGTCTCTTTGTACTCTTTATGTTATTGGATTATGGTTATTGGGTCAATGATTTAATTTGATCTGATATCTTGATGCATCACGATTATTTCACATGAATTAGCTTTCATGGGTAAACAGAATAAGTCAGATATTTGATTTTTCAAATCAAAAACGTGTCTGACATGACGTGCCATCCCCCAGAAGCTCTTTATTCACAACAGTCTTTAGGACAATGGAAAGGGCAAAACATTTTAAACATTTGGTTGAAGATGTAAAAAAAACCAGTCACATCTCAGGCTGTAGGAGAAGCGTGGTCTGCAGATATCAACAAAACCTTAAGAAATCTGAAAACCTATAAGACACGTGCAATTACTGTCTTTAATTTAGGTTATGAAATCCATAATGGGTAAATATATTAGCTTTTAACGTCTTTGGGAAGCTTTAGAGTCAGATATGTGTGCTTCAGTTCAAAGGCACAAAAATTAATAACACAAAATGAACTGATTGGCTTCGTTTATTTTGTTAACTTTTGTCACAGACCAAAGTTAATGCTATTCTGGCCACGTTTTTGGAGTTATTGAAGGTTAAAGTTATCTAGGGGGCGCTGTGACCAATTACATAAAAATCCCATTGAGGTCAGCTTTGAATGACAAAGATGGTTTTCTTTTATTTTGGCATTAATCAGACGTTGTGTGTGTAATCTAGAGCCAGAGAGGCTAAAGGGGTTGGAACCATCAACCACATCAATGTGTTTGGTGCAGTCACGTGATGACACAAGCCAAGTTTAATTCCATTCTGACCTTGTATTAGGAAGTAATTAACTTTTAATCTTATCTAGGGGGCGCTGTGACCAATTACATAAAAATCCCATTGAGGTCCTCTTAGGGAGTCAAAGATGGCTTTGTGGTAGTTTTGCATCAGTCAGATGTTGCGTGTGCTTTCTAGAGCCAGAGAGCTGAAAGGGGGTGGAGCTAAAGGGATTTGAACCAACAACCGCTTCAATGTGTTTGGTGCAGTCACGTGATGACACAAGCCAAGCATAATGCCATTCTGACCTTGTCTTTAGATGTTAATAAAGTTTGAACCTATCTAGGAAGCACTGTGACCATTTACAACTAAATCCCATAGAGGTCATCTTTGGTCATCAAAGATCGTTTTCCGTTAATTTGGCATCAATCAAACGTTGCATGGGTCATCTGGAGCCAAAAGGCTGTAAGTGGGCGGAGTTAAAGTGATTTGAACGAGTGAGCACATATTTGTGTAGATTGCAGTTGCGTGATGACTCCCACCATGTTTGATATAGTTTGGAGCTTTTTTGTAGAAATTACAAAGGTTTGATTGTATCTAGGAGGCGCTGTCAAATATTCCATGGAGCAGTTTGTAGGTTTACAACAATCATTTGCTTGTAGTTTGGTGTGAATTGAATCATGCATGTGTTATTCAGGGCCTAATATCTGTCAGGGGGCGGAGCTAAAGCGATATCAACCAGTGACCACAGGATTGTGTTGGGTGCCTTTCTGTGATGACATGTAGCAAGTTTGGTGCAGTTGTGACCTCGTCTGTAGGAGTTATTACAGTTTTAAAGGTATATAGGGGGCGCTGTGGTGATATTATACTACGTTCACCAACCGTTTGTGCCTCGTTGACAGGGCCCGAAATAAAATTTTTTACTCACCGGCCAAGTTGGCTGGTAGATGATGAAAATCTACCGGCCAAGCATATCTTTTACCGGCCAAAATCCTAAATGATTTAGATCTACCTAAAGCATGTTATTCTATATTATGTTCATTCCAAACAGAGTGACAAAATAATGAAAACATCAATTAATAAGAAAAACAACTCTTTTGTCATTTTTACTATTTATTTATTTATTTATTTTTAGAGATGTTTTTATGAACTCTCATTGAAATCTAGTCAGACTCCTTGTTTTCTCTGTCCATGAAGTCTGGCCTCCTGCTTCTGACACCGTCTTTGTGCCAAAGCATTACAGCCTCATTTGGGTCCTAGTCCTTGATCTCTGGAGAACACAGCTGCACCATGAGAATATCTGAAAGTGTCAGGGCTAGGGTTGTCACGGTAACCGGTGTAGCAGTAAACCCCGGTAAAAAAAGTTTACTAATAATAACAACCCTTTTGTTTTAAAAAAAAATTATCTCGGTGGATTACCGTGGCTGCGGTGTAGGTGCGGTGACCCTTACCAGCCACCGTATCATCTGCTGAAGTTGCCGGCGGCACATGCACACAAAACTTTCTTTAAGCTAAAGCTGAAATAATGGCAGGAGGAGACGGCAGCACTCGGGACATTTATTATCCCTCAAAGAAGTCAAAGTCGGAAGTACGGGCATTTTTTGGATATTTGTAGAATGCCGAGGGACAGCTGATAGAAGATGGCTATCCTGTTTAAAGCACGAGCAGAAAAAGTGTCTGTGAAAGGCAGCAACGCTACGTGGCCATCATAATGTAGCCTGTCTCACGACTCCGCCATCTCCAGTTCGCCACTTTTCACAAAATCTTCTGGTTGCCACTGGTCCTGGTGGTTTTTCTTCCAGTTCGACGAGTTTTCTTTTGGAAGGCTGGCTGACTCCAGTTAAAAACCGCCACATTTCACCGCTAGTTTTAACACGAAGCTAACTGCTAACTTGATAAACTGATTGAATGGGATAGGTGGAAATGACGTTGGATGCGGCGTTCACGTTTCGCGTACGTTTGTATACGTTGCATGCAGGCGGGAGGAGTATCAGAAATCCATGGAAGATGACTGATAAACATAACTAATTTGGTGCAAACATTTACTCGCCATGTGGCAGATAGAGCTCAAAAATGTACTCGCCAAATGGAGCAATTTGCTCGCATTTGGCGAGTGTTAATTTCAGACCCTGCTTGTTGGCTAAAGGGCGTGATTGTTGATTGTCATATTCAGTCTCGTGCAGATCGGAGGCTGTTTGTGGAAGTTATAGTCAAACGTAAGGTCACGGTGTCACGCCAGAATTCGCCATGGCATCAAAGCCCCTCCCATTCTGGAAAGCTATCAGAACTGAATGGTCATTACAACATCATGAAGACAGTGCTTGACCTTAGTGTCATTGTGTCTAAATTAGATGGGACAAATATGGGCATTTCACCATAAAACAGTCGACTTCCTGTTGTCAGGGGGCGGGGCTTAGGTGATGTCAGCTATCCACATAGTCTTTGTCTTGAGATGTGGTCAGTGATTACACAAAATTTGATATAGATCTGATCATGCACATGGGAGTAATTACGTCAACCAATGTAATGGCGAAAGGTCAATGTTTGAGGCTTAGCCACACCCACACCTTTCAACTTTTGAAAAATCCGACGGTTGAAATTTTCCCCCTATGTCTTAAGAGTATATAGCAGAAGTGTGAAGGCAATCGGTGTAAAGGGCGACGGGGCATCATTCTTCAAACAACGTGTGCGAAAACCACTAAATCGAGTACTTAGACCAAAATGGCCGACCTCCTGTGCGACTTTACACTTGGCTCCAAGAGACTTTTTTGTAAGTCCTGAGACACGAAATTAGTGTATCAAATTTTGTGATCCTCAAAGCATGGGTTGGGGCTGACAGTTTTAATGGTCCTAGGGGGCGCTATTTCAAAATATAGGCCACGCCCACCAACTTCTCCTATCCATTTCTATTGGGGGTCAGACTAGAATCACTCACCAGAAATTACATGCCAATATCACGATTACTGAGGAAATGAGAGGCAAACGTATTTCCATGGCGTGATGGCAAATTTCGCCATGCTCCCAAAGCCCCGTCTTTTTTTGAAACCTGCCAATACAGGACACCAAGTGACCCCAACTTGTCTACTACTATTTGCCACTCCTCAGATGTCTACACTAGAGGTCAACCGATATCAGTTTTTCTATTGCAGATACTGATATGATGCGGTCGTGGTCAGTCGATGGTCGATAGGTGCAGCAGATTTTTTTGGGGGCCTATTTCATGGCCGATATCTTGATGTTTGGCACGCTATCTGAATGCCAACATAACACTAACAACAACGGTGAATGCACAGCATTGTCTTCAATAAGCTGAGGTGAATATCTGACCGGTTTGATATTTTCTGCCTCACGGGGGTAAAACCTCACCGTGTGCGCACTACGTGAGCTGCTAGCTGAACGGAAATGTTCTAGTGGCCAAGAAAGCCACTGCTAAGACGTCATAATAAGAGAAAGAGGCTTGCCTGGGCCATGAAACACCGCCATTGGACTACTGAAGATTGGAAGAAGGTATTATGGACTGATGAATCCAAATTTTAAATCTTTGGTTCGTCACGCAGGATCTTTGTACGCCGTCGAGTAGGTGAAAGGATGGTTCCACAGTGTGTGGCGTCAACTGTCAAACATGGAGGATGAAGTGTTATGGTCTGGGGCAGTTTTGCTGGATCCAGGGTCGGTGATTTGTACAGAGTGATAGAAAACCGCTACCAATGGGCATCCACAGAAGAAGAAATGAGCTTGTCACATGACCGAACAGATGTACTAAAACACGATGCGGTTAAAGAGCACTGTGTGGCAGATGTTTATCCTTGTTTTTTTCATGCTTAGAACACAATAAGCCTCACATAAGGTTAGCTAGTAGTTATTAACCTTTAAGGGGTGTCAATAGCCCGTTAGACATTTTGGAAAACATGCATCCCTATTATGTGCTATTAGGGTGTGAGTATGGGTTAGGCATAGTGGAGTCCACACAAACATACAGTGTTGTTTATTGTCTATTGTGCTTTTTGGATCCCCATTAGCTTCCACAGCAGTGGTTTCTAATCTTCCTGGGATCCATTTTCAAAATACAAAATACCTTTAACAATGCAAATAATTAAAACATTATAAATTATTACATTAAGATTTTAAAAGCTGTAGTGGCCAACCAATACCATCAACAAAATCCCCCTCTGAACTTGCAGAGCTGTCTGAAAATACCTTTCTTCTTGTTCTGTCACAACTGCTAGAACAAGACAATGACAGAAAATACTTTTAATACAATAGCCTTTTTGATGTTCTTCTTAAAATAGCCCCAACACATCCTGGTAGTGTATTCCACTCAACAGTCCCTCTATGGTTTTCTTCATAAAATGACGATTGCGCTTTTTTGGGACCTATGTTATACAAAATTTTACACCATGCCTGACATGTGCAAAAATTCCTGAGTTTTCGGGTATGTTAAGGCCTCCAACAAGCCAATTTACTTGGCGGAAGAAAAATAAACAGAGCAGATAAAGTAGGCCTTCGCAGCGCTTTCGCTGCTCGGGCCTAACAAGAGCTTCCATTTTTCTTTTGGACACTCTCCTGATTACTTCTCTGTGTCCCCAAATAAAAGACAGATGATTAGATCTTGCAGCTGCCATCACTCACCTCCATCCCCTGCCCAACACCAGATCTCCTGACATCACAACATCAGTCTGAGCCCGACTGAACCTGAGTTTTTTTAAGCGTTTCGAGGAGGATAAAAGGCGTGTCTAGAAATGCAGTCTCCCTTCCCCTCTCAGAAGTCCGTGAGCTCGTGGGCAGAGCAAAAGACACGTGGAAAAGTCTGTGTTGTCTTCCTTAATTAGTCTACAAAGGTGCCAGTAAGCAGTGTTGCTTTTAGAGGATCCGACTGTTATAGCTTACTGCTCACTCTGACATTTCACTTCTCATCCGAGGAGTTTTGTCAGTTCTGACCGGAATATAAGAGGGTCATGCTATAAACTGTAGCTGTCTGTTGCTTAATGAACAGAAACTACCTATGTACTAGCGCTGGGCAGTAAATCGAAAATGTGTCATTCTCAAAATCATTTTTACCATGTCAATAAATGTGACAATAAAAATGAAAAGATGTGTGTAGGTTGGCAGTGTTCATGTCCCTTTAAGAAGCTGTACCACCTTGAATCACTTAAAAATGTGACTCAATGTAATACATGTGACAGCCCCATCTAGTGGACAACTTTTGCTTCTGCGCATTCCTGTAGTTATCTTCCTTTATTCGCTATCGAGGTGAAATCCTCAATATATCGTGATATTGATTTTAGGACATCTCGCCCAGCCCTACTGTGAATACCACATCTCCCTTCATTCAAACCCCTTTGGATTAGCTTAAACTGGATGACTGAGAACCTTCACCAGCACACGAGGATCTTGTGTATGGATTCGTGAATGGGGCCCACATATGTTTTCCCTTGTGGTCCCATTTTAGTTTAAGTTAAGGGCAACCCACAGATGGATCTGCCCAAATCCATCCCATCCTGAACCCTTGTGGGAGGCCATGGGCCAGCCCAAAGGAAATTTGCACTCGTGCTTTAACTGTGTTTATTTCTGTGAGCACACCACATTAGTAACTGCCCAAACAATTCCCACGGTGGCCTTGTTGGTCTCTGCCCAAATGGGGAACACAGCAGTCTGTTCACTTTAATCCTTCAGTGTGACTACTATAGGCACCCCACAGTGGCAGGTGCCCAAAAACTACAAACAGTGTTCCTGTGCGTGTCAGCCCATACGGGGAGTCCATCAGTCTGCCCATTTGAATTCTTTAGAGGAGGGACGGAAATCCTGTTTCATTTTTGTGGGGGACAAGAAACAGAAAAAAGTCAGAGTATTTGGGGGGGGGGGGGGGGGGGGCATGGAAACAAATGGCTCTTTCCTGCTGCTTTGCAGTTTGCAGGTTGGGTGTCCAGTATGAGCAGGTTCACTGAGAAACCATTTTCACTTCTTTTTATTTATATGATCAGTCACAAAGTTTCACCTGCAGGCTACATGTAAAAATAGTCCTCTACTGCAATTTTCTGCATTAGCCACTGACAGAAAAAAAATGGGGAAACGCTCTTATTAGAAAAGCCTGACATATCTACGTCACGCTGATAATTAGCATTAATAAACTAAACTGATAATGTTTGGGTTAGTAGCAGCTATTCTGTAGCATTCACAACTCCACCACACAGCAGAACTCCTGTTATTTGTGGAAATAAAACATCATTGCAGAGCAAAAAGATGCCACATTTCTGTTAGCCAATCAGAGGCGAGTGGTCAAAATATTGAATCCAAATCCTGTCATCTGTTGTTCGCCTCTGGCTAACTTCTACTTCCTGAAATAGGAGTACCAGATTATTTCCCCACAGAGATCAAGTCACAAGGCATTAATTTATACTGCAAATGTCTTGAAACAACCAGTGAACATGGTCTATCAATAAATTAATGTTATGGAATGTGAAGCCTAAAGGTAAATTACTACAACACCATTGTAACCCTTTCTAAATAGAGAACCCATCCGCCTATTCATTGTCGGCCTAATATCCGGAGTCTGGTTACGGGGGCAGTAGCCTAAGCAGGGGGGCCCAGACTTTGGCCAGCTCCTCTAGGGTAATCCTACGGCGTTCCCTGGTTAGCCGAGAGACATAAGATAGTTTTCCAGGAGCACTACTCAGAGCAAATCGGACCGATGCCAATCCAGTGGAACTGCCCCCGATATCCATGCAGTATTGCTCATCCGTGTCAGCCAACACAGCCCTACGTGTCAGCCAACACAGCCCTATGACATCCAGAGCCTTAAGGAACTCTGGGCAGATCTCATCCATCTCGAGGCCTTTCCACCAAGGAGGTTTTTGACCACCTCAGTGACCTCAGCATGAGAGATTGGAGAGCCCAACCCAAAGTCCCCATACTCTGCTTCCTCACTGGAAGAAGTGCCAGTGGGACTGAGGAGTGGGATTGAGGAGTGGGATTGAGGAAGTACTCTATCTATCCGCTAATCCACAACGTCCCATGTAGAAATCAGCAGCACACCGTCCTCATAAACAGTGTTAGTAGCGCACTGCTTTACCCTTCTGAATCGTTTGATGGTGTGCCAGAATCTCCTCAAAGCCATGCAGAAGTCTTGCTCCATGGTCTCACCAAGCTCCTCCCACACCCGGGTTTTTGCCTCTACGAACACCCGAGCCGCATTCCTCTTGGACTGCTGGTACCTATCAGCTGCCACTGAGGTCTCACAGGCCAGAACGAACTGGTAGGACTCTTTCTTCAGCTTGACAGCACCCCTAACTGCCGGTGTTCACTAGCGGGTTTGGGGTTGCCGCCACAACGGGGACTGATGACCCTGTGGCCACAGTTCTTGTCGGCCTCCTCAACAATGAAGCCAGGGAACAAAGCCCATTTGGACTTGATGTCCCTCGCCTCCCCCGGAATATTTGGGAAGTTCTGTCTGAGGTGGGAATTGAAGCTCCTTCTGACAGGAGACTCTGCCAGGCGTTCCCATCATACCCTCAATATACGTTTGCGACTGCCAGGTCTGACCGACATCCTCCCCCACCATTGGAGCCAACTCACCACCAGGTCAGTTGACAGCTCCACCCCTCTCTTCACCCGATTGTCCAAGACATGCGGCCGCAGATCAGACGAAACAACAACAAAGTTGATAGAGCTGCGGCCTAAGCTATCCTGGTGCCAAGAGCACATATGGACACCTTTACGTCCATACGTCCTTGACTAGCACAGTAGCACTAGTACAAAGACAAAACCCAACTCTAATTCATCTGAATTATGGAATGGGGGGGCTTCCTCCCAACCACACCTCTCAAGCTCTCATTGTCATTGCCCAAGTGGGCGTTAAAGTCCCCCAGCAGAATGAGGGGTTCACCAGAAGGGGCACTCTTCAGCACCCCCTCCAAGGTTTCCAAAAAGGGTGGGTAGTCTGCACTGTAGTTTGGTACACAAGCACAGACCACAGTCGGGGCCCGTCCCCCCACACGTAGGCGGAGGGAGGCTACTCTCTCATTCACTGGGGTCAACCCCAACGTACAGGCACCAAGATGGGGGTAACTAGCTAATCATGAAAGAGACTAGTATACTCTTTCTGCTAAAATGTCAGCTGTTCAAACATTTCAGCTGTCCATTTTTTAAACTTCAGAGATTTCAGTTTGCTGTTAATGATTATTTTTCTCCATGCTTCACCTACTTTTTGGGCTTTTTCACACTTGTTAGTGATCTTTACTTCTAAATATTCAAATACATTCAGCTTATTTTCACAATTTGGTTTAGTTTATGCTTCACTTCAGCTATCAGTTTCAAAATTCAGCACATGCTACTAAATTCACAGTTCAGCTAATTGTGAAAATGAACAATTAAACCACTCCTACTAAAATACCAGCTGTTTAAACATTTAGCCTGTCCAGTTTTTAGCTTAGTTTCAGCGTCAGTTTAGCTACTAGCTTCAGCTTTTAGTTTCAGAATTCAGCATTCAAACAGAATTCATCTTATTATGACTTTTTCTGTTTTAATTATCTTCCATTTATTTGATATTTTGTTGTTTTAGACTTCATGATCTTTTGTTTTATTGATCTTTGTGATTTTCTGTCTGTGTTAAGTGTTGTACAGTGCTTAGCATAAATGTGTACACCCCTTTTAAAAAGTACAAGTTTAATAAGTAGCTCAGTGAACAAAAGAACAATTGACAGAATTTTCACAAGGCTGGGTTTTATTGAACAGCTGTTTAACTCCATAACATGGTGTTAAGTTTAATAATATAACTTAAAGGCTGCATGGTGGCGCAGTGGTTAGCACTGTTGTCTCGCAGCAAGAAGGTTGCCGGTTCGAAACTTGACTGCGACCTTTCTGCGTGGAGTTGCGTGTTCTCCCCATGCATGAGTTTTCTCAGGGTACTCCGGTTTCCCCCACAGATCACAACACGCCCTATGGAGTAACATATGTACGTCGCTTTGGATAAAAGTGTCTGCTAAATAAATAAACATAAACCTCGATGACAAAATCTTCAGTTTTACTAAAATAGTTTGAAGCAAAAATGAATACACCCCGCAAAAAAACTACTACACCTAGTATTGTGTATTTAGTATTTTTAAGGACAGCACCAAGTCTTCTAAGCATGGAATGAACAAGATGGCAGCACATTACAACATCTATATTTTTCCATTCTTCAAGAATAACGTTTTAGAGCCTGGATGCTGGATTGAGGGTGATGCTCAACTTGCTGCTTCAGAATTCCCCACAGGTGTTGGACTGGGTTCAGATCAGGAGACACACTTGTCCATTCAACCACCTTCACCCTGTTCTTCTGCAGAAACGCACCAGCAGCTTTAGATGTGTGTTCTGGATCGTTGTCGTGTTGGAAAAGTGCACGACGACCACGTGCACGGAGTGATGGCAGCATCTTGTCCTTCAGTATAGAGCAGGACATTGTTGAGTTCATGATACCATCAATGAAATGCAGCTCCCCAACACCAGCAGCACTCATGCAGCCCACATACGGACACCGCCACCGCCGTGTTTCACTGTAGGCACCGTGCTTTTCTCTTTGAAGTCCTCACCTTTACGATGCCATTCAGCTTTCAGAAACAGCATATTTGTTATATCATTACAGAGTATGGAGTCCCAGTAGTCTGTAGTATGGAATCTCATGGAAAATGTTGATTCTGAGAGGAAACTAATGGTTTTCTGACAAATGTAGAGAGGTGTACTCATTTATGCTGAGCACTGTAAATAAAGGTACTCTAGAATGCGCTTTATAAATACAGGTCACTTCTACTTGCTGAAGTGTTGGAGAGATTTTGAATGAGTCTCAATTCAAACAGAGACATGCGGGGCAGCTGTTTTTACCTGCGGACAGAGATCACCCTGAAAGGGGCTACCTACCAGATCTCGTTTACCGACACTGAGCACATGCCTCCACCACTTCGTGTCGACAACTTGTCTGAGGTAAGTTTGTGAAATCTTAACAAGCTTCATGGGTGGAATCACTCAACAAGTCACTACCTGCTGCCAAACTCTATTACAAACATTTACTTCTATTCAGGCACAGCTGATTAGTGCCAGTCCTCTGTAGATCAGCATTAACATGTTTTCTATTTGGTCACAACAAATCACTTTAAGTTACACAGTTCACATTTGGTCTTACAGTCCATCTCTAGTGTGGGATGCCAGTATGTCTGACTGCTGCCTGCCATTGTAACACGCTGCTTTTGTTAGTAAATGTAAGCACATATTACCCCCCCCCCCCCCCCCCCCTTTCGTACTGGCCAAGCAGACAGAACCAGAAACTACAGAGGATTGTCTCTGTAGAACACTCTGGACAGATCTGGTCAAGGTTCTGGTTAAACATAAATTAACATAAAATTCTGAAACAAATCCACGTAGAAACACAAAACTGGGACCACCAAAGCCCACGGTCACACAAGGTTTATGCTTTTTTAACTACATTTTAGTTGTCATGCAGCAGTTGTTTGAGCAGTTAGTCAGTGTTCTGGCCTGTTGTGTCAGTGCAGTCAAAGCAGCAGACAGTGTTAAGCTATCTTTATTTATTATAGTAGAACTTTAGAGGGTCACCACAGGGAAATGGCCATAACGGTTTTTTGTCCCGATCAGTCTCAAATGTGTGGTAAATATCTGAGAGTGCGTAGTTTTGTTATCTGTGTTAACAGAACATTTTCGAACATTTAAAGCACAAAGAAAAAGAAGAGGCTGTAGAGCGGGATAAAAGCTCCAGGAGAGGAAAACAGAGGTATAAACTGTATTTACCCTCTGTGATGATGAGAAATGTTCGTTCTCTCCCCAATAAAAGCGATGAGCTGACGGCGCTGATCGCGCTACAGCAGGACTACCGAGCCTAAACCATGAACTAGTTGATTTCAGATTCCGAGGTTTCCCTGGAAGGTTTTAAACTCCCACAGGCGTGGAGTGGTAAGAGAAAAGGCAGGGGTCTGGCTGTGTTTGTTAATGAGGGTGTAACCCGGGTCATGTGACCATTAAACAGCGACTCTGCACAAGAGACATCCAGTACTGGCTGTTTGCCTTCGGTCTTATTTCATATCGAGATAGTTTTCACACGCGGTAGTCTTTCATGTGGACATCCCTCCCTCATCTACATGCAGCATGCAAACTGTCTCACAGCTCAGTGGAAAAGCAGCAGTCACACCTCCAGATACACTTCTGCTCATCAGTGGGGACTTTTATCACGCCTTGCTCTCCTCTACTCTCCCTACTTACACACTATGTGAATTACCAGACCAGAGACAAAGGCTGTATGCTAATGTAAAAAACGCATACACGTCCACCCTCCTCCCCTCACTCCACCCCTTTGATCACACCCAGGGTGGGCAGAGAGTCTCCACAGAAGAAGTTTGTGAAAATGTAAAGAGAGCCTGAAGGATTGCTTCCAAACCACAGAATGGGAGACCAGGCATGGAGATGACCTTGACCACTGGGACATGTCTATGTGAACTTCTGAGAACACACAGAAGTTCACATAGACATGTCCCAACATGGAGAGTGAGATGTTTCAAATAATAAGCCCCGTTTGACCCCTGAGCTCAAATCCCAGCTGAACGACAGGAAGAAAGCTTTGATGGCTGTTGACCAAAAAGAATGGAGACAAGTCCTGAAGGAGCTCAAATACAACATCGGACAGGCAAAGAGGGCTGCAGGAAGAAGCTGGAGGAACATCTGGAGCAGAACAATGTTGCGGTGCATGGAGAGGTCTCAGAAATATTTCTGGACACAGTGGGAGGTGTGGTGCCAGTCGGACAGTCGAGGAGGAATCAGAACTCGCCAATGAGCCTAATTTGTCCAACAGGTTTGACTCCAACCCCCTAACTGCAACAGGCACCACCACCACCGTCCCCAACCACCTCCAGTGAGTCGAGCTCCCCATCCCCTAAACCCACACCACTTCACACCTCCCCCCACCATCAAGCCCCGTGCAGCACCACACCCTCTGTCTCTCCCCCCCTCCCTTGCATCTGACCAGGTGAGGACAGAACTGAGGCGGCTTAAGAACAGGAAAGCTGCAGGACCTGACAGGATCAGCCCCAGATTGCTGACCAGCTTAGTGAAGTGGTTTTGCACATTTTCAGCCTGAGCCTTTAGTTGGAGCAGGTCCCCATTCTCTGGAAGACCTCCTGTGTGGTTCCAGTTTCCAAAACATCACATCCCTGGGAACCAGACCACTACAGACCAGTCACCTTGTTCTCCCACTTGATGAACACCATAGAGAGACTCATCCTTGCCCTTCCACACTCTGTGGTGAGCCCTGAGACTGTCTCTACTGCAACAGAAGATGAGGGGTGCAGGAGTGGATGGACACCTGACTCCATGGACCACCAACAATGTCACCAACAGGCCACAGTACACGAGACTGTGTAACTGCATGTCTGAGGTCCTCTCACCCTTTTTATTCACCTTCTTCACCTCGGACTTCACCTACAACCTGCAACACCAGCAGCTGTCACCTCCAGATGTTCTCAGAGGGTTTGCCGTTGGCAGCTGTGTGTCCGGGGCGAATTACCTGGAGTAAAGGTCAGCCATCATGGACTTTGTGGACTGGTGTGAGTGTAGCCACCTTTGCTTAAACACCAGTAAGATGAAGAAAATGGTGATTGAACACTCCCCCTCACTCACCAGTAAACATCCAGGTGCAGACATTGGGGTGGTGGATACCTGTAAGTACCTGGTGTTCACCTCAACAATAAACTGAACTGGTCCCACCATCAGCTGAACTCTTTACCGTTCCATGCCATCGTTATTCATTCTGCTGTGGTCTGTTGGGGTGTAGGAGCTCTGACCGAAACCAAAAGAGAAAGCTAGCTTGGTTCTGGGCTGCCTGCTGAATTCTGGTGAGGATGTGTGTTAAAGGAGGATGCTGGTGACACTGACCTCCATCATGGAATACCACTCCCACTCACTATTCCACTGTGAAGGCCATGAACAACTCTTTTCACGGCAGACTTGGACATCCCAGACGTAAAACAGAGCACTACCATAGGTCATTCATCCGCTCTGCGGTGAGAGTGTACAACTCCACAGTTTAACTGGTACTGGCATTATCCTGGTACACGCTAACATGAGTACTATATTCAGTACCTGTGCAATCCTCAGATGCACATTTGTATGTCAGTGTTTTTATGCTGTTTTTCATTGGAGACTCAATGTTCTGTTTTCTATTTTTACTCCTTTTCTATTTGCAGACGGTTATGGTAATAGCCTACTGCCTTTAGTGTGTTCTTGTTCCTTCCTCGGTGTGTGTGCACTTCCAGACATTCTGTTGTCGGAGCGCCTTTACTAATCATTGGTTCAAGTGACATATTCTCCTGGTTAGACAAATGTGCTTTCTATCCACACAGTCTATCACATGTTGACTTGCTAACAATTTCTTTTATATGAGTGAATGTCTTTAATAGGAAAGTGCAGGTCTTCCCTCAGGACAGATAGTAATGCCGGGTCTCAATGATTTGAAGTCTTCTCACAAGGACATTGGAAAGAATGGTTGTAACAACCGTCAACAGAAGCACAAAGGACAGGAAGAAACCCACAAAAACAATGGAAGGAGATGGTTATGATCATAAACTTAACCTGTGGCCAAGAAACACGGTGCTACAAACAAAGAATGGATAGAGTACAGCTGGGCCAATGTATACGATTGCTTGGTTTCAGGTTCCTGTGCAGTTCTGGCAGCATGGTGTGGCCGATCTCAGGCTGCACACTGAAGTGAAGCCTCTGTCTGTGCTGGACTATGCCTGTGATGAGCCTACACTGCCCCCCTACCTCACGCTTACAGTAAAAGGAGCAGGATCTTCTGAGGTCACAGCTGACATGAACTTCTTCAGAGAATACAACAAGCTCTACTATGAGAACTTCATCTACATTGCAGCGACCCATACCTTCTCACAGTAAGGACCCCAAGCTGTCCAACTGAAACAACAGAATATGGTGCTGGTTGGACAGCACAGCCTCAAACCACTGACAGCTTTTTCCTGAATGTACAGAAAGCTGGAGAGAAAACGTCGCCTGATCAGCCATACGGAGCTGGTACTTGATGTGGACCCCAAAACCCAGAGAGTCATCCTCCAGAAAAAGGTGTGTGTGCACGTGCGTGTGTGTGTGTGTGCGTACCTGCCTGCGTGCGTGCGTGTGTGTGTGCGTGCGAGATGGTATATAACAGTGTTCTCCATGCTTGGTGTGCAGGAGCCAGGGAAGCGATCCCAGTTGTGGAGAATGACTGGGACCGGGATGCTCTGCCATGAAGGCTCATCTCCACCCCAGAGCAAGCCGTCCCAGCCACGGCCTCTTGACTCCTCTCTGGTTCTGGACATAGCTGGGCTAGCAGCTGTCAGTGACAACAAGTATGTCCTGTACTCCTGTATCTTGCTTTTGAAGTCCTCTCCTCCAGTCTACAGTCGTGGCCAAAAGTTTAGAGAATGACACAAACATTAGTTTTCACAAAGTTTTTGCTGAACTGCTTTTAGATCTTTGTTTCAGGTGTTTCTGTGATGTACTGAAACATGATTCAGTGGCTTTTATCAACAATTACATGACATTTATGCAACAACTCAGTTTTTGTAGTGTTGGCCCTTCTTTTTCAGGACCTCTGCAATTCCACTGGGCATGCTCTCAATCAACTTCTGGGCCAAATCCTGACTGATAGCAACCCTTCTTTCATTATCTCTTCTTGGAGTTTGTCAGAATTAGTGGTTTTCTGTTTGTCCTTCCGCCTCTTGAGGATTGACCACAAGCTCTCAATGGGATTAAGATCTGGGGAGTTTCCAGGCCATGGACCCAAAAGGTCAACGTTTAGGTCCTAGAGCCACTGAGGTATCACTTTTGCCTTATGGCACGGTGCTCCATCGTGCTGGAAGATGCATGATCTTCATCAAACTGTTGTTGGATTGTTGGAAGAAGTTGCTGTCGGAGGGTGTGTTGGTACCATTCTTTATTCGCTGCTGTGTTTTTGGGCTAAGCTGTGAGTGAACCTACTCCCTTGGATGAGAACCCTAACCCCACACATGAATGGTCTCAGGATGCTTTACTGTTGGCATGGCACAGGACTGGTGGTAGTGCTCACCTTTTCTTCTCCAGACAAGCCTTTTTCCAGATGCCCCAAACAATCAGAAAGGGGCTTCTTCGGAGAATCTGACTTTGCCGCAGTCCTCAGCAGTCCGTTCTCCATGCATTTAGCAGAAGATCAATCTGTCCCTGATAGTTTTCTGGAGAGAAGTGGCTTCTTTGCTGCCCTTCTTGACACCAGGCCATCTTCCAAAAGTCTTCGTCTCACTGTGCGTGCAGATGCGCTCACACCTTCCTGCTGCCATTCCGGAGCGAGCTCTGCACTGGTGGCACTTCAATCCTGCAGCTGAATCCTCGTTAGGAGACGATCCCGCAGCTGAATCCTCGTTAGGAGACGATCCTGCAGCTGAATCCTCGTTAGGAGACGATCCTGCAGCTGAATCCTCGTTAGGAGACGATCCTGCAGCTGAATCCTCGTTAGGAGACTATCCTGCAGCTGAATCCTCGTTAGGAGACGATCCTGCAGCTGAATCCTCGTTAGGAGATGATCCTGCAGCTGAATCCTCGTTAGGAGACGACCCTGCAGCTGAATCCTCGTTAGGAGACTATCCCGCAGCTGAATCCTCGTTAGGAGACTATCCTGCAGCTGAATCCTCGTTAGGAGACGATCCTGCAGCTGAATCCTCGTTAGGAGACGATCCTGCAGCTGAATCCTCGTTAGGAGACGATCCTGCAGCTGAATCCTCGTTAGGAGATGATCCTGCAGCTGAATCCTCGTTAGGAGACGACCCTGCAGCTGAATCCTCGTTAGGAGACTATCCCGCAGCTGAATCCTCGTTAGGAGACTATCCTGCAGCTGAATCCTCGTTAGGAGACGATCCTGCAGCTGAATCCTCGTTAGGAGACGATTCTGCAGCTGAATCCTCGTTAGGAGACGATCCTGCAGCTGAATCCTCGTTAGGAGACGATCCTGCAGCTGAATCCTCGTTAGGAGACTATCCTGCAGCTGAATCCTCGTTAGGAGACTATCCTGCAGCTGAATCCTCGTTAGGAGACGATCCTGCAGCTGAATCCTCGTTAGGAGATGATCCCGCAGCTGAATCCTCGTTAGGAGACTATCCCACAGCTGAATCCTCGTTAGGAGACTATCCTACAGCTGAATCCTCGTTAGGAGACGATCCTAACCCTAACCCTAACCCCAAATCCTGACTGATAGCAACCCTTCTTTCATTATCTCTTCTTGGAGTTTGTCACAATTAGTGGTTTTCTGTTTGTCCTTCCGCCTCTTGAGGATTGACCACAAGCTCTCAATGGGATTAAGATCTGGGGAGTTTCCAGGCCATGGACCCAAAAGGTCAACGTTTAGGTCCCCGAGCCACTGAGGTATCACTTTTGCCTTATGGCACGGTGCTCCATCGTGCTGGAAGATGCATGATCTTCATCAAACTGTTGTTGGATTGTTGGAGGAAGTTGCTGTCGGAGGGTGTGTTGGTACCATTCTTTATTCGCTGCTGTGTTTTTGGGCTAAGCTGTGAGTGAACCTACTCCCTTGGATGAGAACCCTAACCCCACACATGAATGGTCTCAGGATGCTTTACTGTTGGCATGGCACAGGACTGGTGGTAGTGCTCACCTTTTCTTCTCCGGACAAGCCTTTTTCCAGATGCCCCAAACAATCAGAAAGGGGCTTCTTCGGAGAATCTGACTTTGCCGCAGTCCTCAGCAGTCCGTTCTCCATGCATTTAGCAGAAGATCAATCTGTCCCTGATAGTTTTCTGGAGAGAAGTGGCTTCTTTGCTGCCCTTCTTGACACCAGGCCATCTTCCAAAAGTCTTCGTCTCACTGTGCGTGCAGATGCGCTCACACCTTCCTGCTGCCATTCCGGAGCGAGCTCTGCACTGGTGGCACTTCAATCCTGCAGCTGAATCCTCGTTAGGAGACGATCCCGCAGCTGAATCCTCGTTAGGAGACGATCCTGCAGCTGAATCCTCGTTAGGAGACGATCCTGCAGCTGAATCCTCGTTAGGAGACGATCCTGCAGCTGAATCCTCGTTAGGAGACTATCCTGCAGCTGAATCCTCGTTAGGAGACGATCCTGCAGCTGAATCCTCGTTAGGAGATGATCCTGCAGCTGAATCCTCGTTAGGAGACGACCCTGCAGCTGAATCCTCGTTAGGAGACTATCCCGCAGCTGAATCCTCGTTAGGAGACTATCCTGCAGCTGAATCCTCGTTAGGAGACGATCCTGCAGCTGAATCCTCGTTAGGAGACGATCCTGCAGCTGAATCCTCGTTAGGAGACGATCCTGCAGCTGAATCCTCGTTAGGAGATGATCCTGCAGCTGAATCCTCGTTAGGAGACGACCCTGCAGCTGAATCCTCGTTAGGAGACTATCCCACAGCTGAATCCTCGTTAGGAGACTATCCTGCAGCTGAATCCTCGTTAGGAGACGATCCTGCAGCTGAATCCTCGTTAGGAGACGATTCTGCAGCTGAATCCTCGTTAGGAGACGATCCTGCAGCTGAATCCTCGTTAGGAGACGATCCCGCAGCTGAATCCTCGTTAGGAGACTATCCCACAGCTGAATCCTCGTTAGGAGACTATCCCACAGCTGAATCCTCGTTAGGAGACTATCCTACAGCTGAATCCTCGTTAGGAGACGATCCTGCAGCTGAATCCTCGTTAGGAGACTATCCTGCAGCTGAATCCTCGTTAGGAGACGATCCTGCAGCTGAATCCTCGTTAGGAGATGATCCTGCAGCTGAATCCTCGTTAGGAGACGACCCTGCAGCTGAATCCTCATTAGGAGACTATCCCACAGCTGAATCCTCCTTAGGAGACTATCCTGCAGCTGAATCCTCGTTAGGAGACTATCCCGCAGCTGAATCCTCGTTAGGAGACTATCCCGCAGCTGAATCCTCGTTAGGAGACGATCTCGCAGCTGTACCTCATTAGGAGACAATCCCGCAGCTGAATCCTCGTTAGGAGACTATCCCGCAGCTGAATCCTCGTTAGGAGACGACCCTGCAGCTGAATCCTCGTTAGGAGACTATCCTGCAGCTGAATCCTCGTTAGGAGACGATCCTGCAGCTGAATCCTCGTTAGGAGACGACCCTGCAGCTGAATCCTCGTTAGGAGACGATCCTGCAGCTGAATCCTCGTTAGGAGACTATCCCGCAGCTGAATCCTCGTTAGGAGACGATCCTGCAGCTGAATCCTCGTTAGGAGACGATCCTGCAGCTGAATCCTCGTTAGGAGACGATCCTGCAGCTGAATCCTCGTTAGGAGACTATCCTGCAGCTGAATCCTCATTAGGAGACGATCCTGCAGCTGAATCCTCGTTAGGAGACGACCCTGCAGCTGAATCCTCGTTAGGAGACGATCCTGCAGCTGAATCCTCGTTAGGAGACTATCCTGCAGCTGAATCCTCGTTAGGAGACGATCCTGCAGCTGAATCCTCGTTAGGAGACGATCCTGCAGCTGAATCCTCGTTAGGAGACTATCCTGCAGCTGAATCCTCGTTAGGAGACTATCCTGCAGCTGAATCCTCGTTAGGAGACGATCCTGCAGCTGAATCCTCGTTAGGAGATGATCCCGCAGCTGAATCCTCGTTAGGAGACTATCCCACAGCTGAATCCTCGTTAGGAGACTATCCTACAGCTGAATCCTCGTTAGGAGACGATCCTAACCCTAACCCTAACCCCAAATCCTGACTGATAGCAACCCTTCTTTCATTATCTCTTCTTGGAGTTTGTCACAATTAGTGGTTTTCTGTTTGTCCTTCCGCCTCTTGAGGATTGACCACAAGCTCTCAATGGGATTAAGATCTGGGGAGTTTCCAGGCCATGGACCCAAAAGGTCAACGTTTAGGTCCCCGAGCCACTGAGGTATCACTTTTGCCTTATGGCACGGTGCTCCATCGTGCTGGAAGATGCATGATCTTCATCAAACTGTTGTTGGATTGTTGGAGGAAGTTGCTGTCGGAGGGTGTGTTGGTACCATTCTTTATTCGCTGCTGTGTTTTTGGGCTAAGCTGTGAGTGAACCCACTCCCTTGGATGAGAACCCTAACCCCACACATGAATGGTCTCAGGATGCTTTACTGTTGGCATGGCACAGGACTGGTGGTAGTGCTCACCTTTTCTTCTCCGGACAAGCCTTTTTCCAGATGCCCCAAACAATCAGAAAGGGGCTTCTTCGGAGAATCTGACTTTGCCGCAGTCCTCAGCAGTCCGTTCTCCATGCATTTAGCAGAAGATCAATCTGTCCCTGATAGTTTTCTGGAGAGAAGTGGCTTCTTTGCTGCCCTTCTTGACACCAGGCCATCTTCCAAAAGTCTTCGTCTCACTGTGCGTGCAGATGCGCTCACACCTTCCTGCTGCCATTCCGGAGCGAGCTCTGCACTGGTGGCACTTCAATCCTGCAGCTGAATCCTCGTTAGGAGACGATCCCGCAGCTGAATCCTCGTTAGGAGACGATCCTGCAGCTGAATCCTCGTTAGGAGACGATCCTGCAGCTGAATCCTCGTTAGGAGACGATCCTGCAGCTGAATCCTCGTTAGGAGACTATCCTGCAGCTGAATCCTCGTTAGGAGACGATCCTGCAGCTGAATCCTCGTTAGGAGATGATCCTGCAGCTGAATCCTCGTTAGGAGACGACCCTGCAGCTGAATCCTCGTTAGGAGACTATCCCGCAGCTGAATCCTCGTTAGGAGACTATCCTGCAGCTGAATCCTCGTTAGGAGACGATCCTGCAGCTGAATCCTCGTTAGGAGACGATCCTGCAGCTGAATCCTCGTTAGGAGACGATCCTGCAGCTGAATCCTCGTTAGGAGATGATCCTGCAGCTGAATCCTCGTTAGGAGACGACCCTGCAGCTGAATCCTCGTTAGGAGACTATCCCGCAGCTGAATCCTCGTTAGGAGACTATCCTGCAGCTGAATCCTCGTTAGGAGACGATCCTGCAGCTGAATCCTCGTTAGGAGACGATTCTGCAGCTGAATCCTCGTTAGGAGACGATCCTGCAGCTGAATCCTCGTTAGGAGACGATCCCGCAGCTGAATCCTCGTTAGGAGACTATCCCACAGCTGAATCCTCGTTAGGAGACTATCCCACAGCTGAATCCTCGTTAGGAGACTATCCTACAGCTGAATCCTCGTTAGGAGACGATCCTGCAGCTGAATCCTCGTTAGGAGACTATCCTGCAGCTGAATCCTCGTTAGGAGACGATCCTGCAGCTGAATCCTCGTTAGGAGATGATCCTGCAGCTGAATCCTCGTTAGGAGACGACCCTGCAGCTGAATCCTCATTAGGAGACTATCCCACAGCTGAATCCTCGTTAGGAGACTATCCTGCAGCTGAATCCTCGTTAGGAGACTATCCCGCAGCTGAATCCTCGTTAGGAGACTATCCCGCAGCTGAATCCTCGTTAGGAGACGATCTCGCAGCTGTACCTCATTAGGAGACAATCCCGCAGCTGAATCCTCGTTAGGAGACTATCCCGCAGCTGAATCCTCGTTAGGAGACGACCCTGCAGCTGAATCCTCGTTAGGAGACTATCCTGCAGCTGAATCCTCGTTAGGAGACGATCCTGCAGCTGAATCCTCGTTAGGAGACGACCCTGCAGCTGAATCCTCGTTAGGAGACGATCCTGCAGCTGAATCCTCGTTAGGAGACTATCCCGCAGCTGAATCCTCGTTAGGAGACAATCCTGCAGCTGAATCCTCGTTAGGAGACGATCCTGCAGCTGAATCCTCGTTAGGAGACGATCCTGCAGCTGAATCCTCGTTAGGAGACTATCCTGCAGCTGAATCCTCGTTAGGAGACGATCCTGCAGCTGAATCCTCGTTAGGAGACGACCCTGCAGCTGAATCCTCGTTAGGAGACGATCCTGCAGCTGAATCCTCGTTAGGAGACTATCCTGCAGCTGAATCCTCGTTAGGAGACGATCCTGCAGCTGAATCCTCGTTAGGAGATGATCCCGCAGCTGAATCCTCGTTAGGAGACTATCCCACAGCTGAATCCTCGTTAGGAGACTATCCTACAGCTGAATCCTCGTTAGGAGACGATCCTGCAGCTGAATCCTCGTTAGGAGACTATCCTGCAGCTGAATCCTCGTTAGGAGACGATCCTGCAGCTGAATCCTCGTTAGGAGACGAT
This sequence comes from Nothobranchius furzeri, assembly GCF_043380555.1. NCBI lineage: Eukaryota > Metazoa > Chordata > Actinopteri > Cyprinodontiformes > Nothobranchiidae > Nothobranchius > Nothobranchius furzeri. Next base: position 31,583,562 of record NC_091750.1, on the reverse strand, counting down.
CCTGCAGCTGAATCCTCGTTAGGAGACGACCCTGCAGCTGAATCCTCGTTAGGAGACTATCCCGCAGCTGAATCCTCGTTAGGAGACTATCCTGCAGCTGAATCCTCGTTAGGAGACTATCCCGCAGCTGAATCCTCGTTAGGAGACTATCCCGCAGCTGAATCCTCGTTAGGAGACGATCCCGCAGCTGAATCCTCATTAGGAGACAATCCCGCAGCTGAATCCTCGTTAGGAGACTATCCCGCAGCTGAATCCTCGTTAGGAGACGACCCTGCAGCTGAATCCTCGTTAGGAGACTATCCTGCAGCTGAATCCTCGTTAGGAGACGATCCTGCAGCTGAATCCTCGTTAGGAGACGACCCTGCAGCTGAATCCTCGTTAGGAGATGACCCTGCAGCTGAATCCTCGTTAGGAGACTATCCCGCAGCTGAATCCTCGTTAGGAGACGATCCCGCAGCTGAATCCTCGTTAGGAGACGATCCCGCAGCTGCATCCTCGTTAGGAGACGACCCTGCAGCTGAATCCTCGTTAGGAGACGACCCTGCAGCTGAATCCTCGTTAGGAGACGATACTGCAGCTGAATCCTCGTTAGGAGACTATCCCACAGCTGCATCCTCGTTAGGAGACGACCCTGCAGCTGAATCCTCGTTAGGAGACGACCCTGCAGCTGAATCCTCGTTAGGAGACGATACTGCAGCTGAATCCTCGTTAGGAGACGATACTGCAGCTGAATCCTCGTTAGGAGACTATCCCACAGCTGAATCCTCGTTAGGAGACGATCCTGGTGCTTGCTGGACTTTCCTGGACGCCCTGAAGCCTTCCTAACAAGAAATGAACCTCTTTCCTTGAAGTTCTTGATGATCCAATAAATTATTGATGTAGGTGCAATCTTAGTAGCCACACTTGCCTGTGAAGCTATTTTTATGCAACACAATGATGGCTGCATGGTCACTATGGTTACTAATGGAAGAACAATGACTTCAAACATCACCCTCCTTTAACATGTCAAGTCTGTCATTCTAACCCAATCAGCCCGACATGATGATCTCCAGCCTTGTGCTCGTCAACATTCTCGCCTGAGTTAACAAGACCTACTACTAAGTCGATCTCAGCAGGTCCTAATGACGGCAATAAATTGCAGTGGAAAGTTATTTCTGGGATTAAGTTCATTTCCGTGGCAAAGCAGGACTATGCAACTCATCTGATCTCTCTTCAAAACATTCTGGAGTTGATGCAAACTGCTGTTATAAAAGCTGAAGCAGCAACTTTTCCAATTTCCCATATTTGTGTCATTCTCAAAACATTTGGCCACGACTGTATAATCCCTGTGGTTTTCTGGCAATGAACTGGAGGAGAACCACAAGGCCGTTTACAGGCCTGTCCTTGACTACATGTTGGTCTCTCCTAGTTATGAGCCACTGATGCTACGGAGGCCAGACTCTCGACGCAGCACTACCCAGACATGGTACTTCACTTCAGGCATGCTAACCTGTGGTCTTCCTCGGCTGGTGGTGCAGGTATGTACCTCTATAAAACCGGGACGGTATTTCTTTCCCTGGTTTGCTGTTGTGACGTGCAAAGACCAATCTACAGTCCTACTACGACCAAGTCCACCATCGTTCAGATCTAGGATTTAATCAAAGAAACAGAATAACCCTGTTATTTATTTACCAGGAAGGAAACTGGGTCCATGTGATGAGGATCAGGGTCAGATGTACTGATTAACTGTTGAGATTATTGGTGTGTGTTAGCAGGAGTAAAGAAATCAGCAAAGTAACTGTTGCTGCTCATCAGTTGAACAATGATCTAAGGTCATGTTTAGCTATAGGGACTCCTTTATTCTACTGATATAAATGTTCTTTACAAGTGGAAATACATTTTAGATGATCTTGAATATCTCCAAAGAACTAGAAATTACACATATGGTATCAGTTGTACAACGCTTTTTCATGTCGGTGTCGTCAGCAGGCATAGTACTGATATGGTAGAAGAGTGAGAACAAAGTGGCAACTACCCTATTGGTCGACTTCTTACTACATTTTTGAGCTGCATTAAAGGTCTCCAGAACTTCTGAGTCAGACATCTCACATATACCTAAACAATGGTTTCATGTGAACTGGCACTTATTTCAAACAGAAACTTGAACATTAAGATGGGTTAATGGTCTGAAGCCTGTTGCAGCGATACACTAGCAGGTAGGTCCTATAGGGGTAAGGACATTGGCTATGAAAGTCCTTCAGGGCAGCAGTGGATTAGGGGGTGCAGCGGGTTGTCAGTGATCAGAAGGTTGTAGATTTGATCCCAGCTTCCACCAAAGAATGCTGCTGTTGTGTCCTTGGGCAAGACACTTAAGCTACTTTGCCTGCTAGTGTTGGTCGGAGGAACTGGTGGCGCCTGTGTTCGGCGGTCTTTCTTCTGTCAGTGCACCCCAGGGCAGCTGTGGCTACATTGTATCTCATCATCACCAGCGTGTGAATGTGTGTGCATGGCTGAACTGTGTTGTGAAGCACCTTGGGGGGTTGTAGATCTCTAAGAATGCACTATACTAACACAAGCCATTTAAACTGGGTACGGAAAGTATTCAGACCCCCGTCAACTAGTCATTCTTTGTTATATTGCAGCCATTTGCTAATATCAAATAAATTCATTTTTTACTCATTAATGTACACACACTATTCCATACTGACAGAAAACACAGAATTTTAGAAATGCAGATTTATTTAAAAGGACTAACTGAAATATTACATGGTCCTAAGCATTCAGACCCTTTGCTCAGTATTTAGTAGGAGACAAGGTGAGGCCAGACATCTTTATTTCTTCTTCCGGCTCTTGGAGAGTACAGACACTTTTTTTTCCTCCTCTCCTCCCTTTCTTATCTGAAGGCTCTGTCTGAAGTCTGATAAGCCTGATTCATGCTTCTCCGTCTGCGTCAGTGCAGAGACACGCAACACCATTATCTGTCCTTGCGTGCCTGCCGGAGAGCTCTGCAAGGACGGACGGAGTCGAGCTCTCTTCTAAACATCCGTCAGTCGAGAAGGACAATGCAAGCTTGTGATTGGTCAGGACGCCGCTGTCGTTTACAGCGCCGCCATTGCGCCCACAAAAACATAAAGAGAGCCGAGGATAACAAGCGGCAGACACGGAGCAGCTTGAAGAATGACCGGTATCTAAATCAACTAAATGATTTTTACCTTTCATAATGTCCTAGAGAAATGTCAGTCTGGTTTTAGGGTGAACCACAGCACGGAGATGGCCCTATTGAATATTTTAAATGATTTTAGAGTAAATCATGATGCCCAGAGGATGACAGTGTTGGTTCTACTGAATCTAAGCACTGCCTTTGACACCCTAGACCACACTATTCTTTAACCCGTTTGAAACAGATCGGCCTCTCTGGTGCTGTCCACTGATGGTTCACATCCTACCTCACAGACAGGACTTTTATGGTGAGTTTAGAAACCTGTTACTCTAGGGTCCATTGGATTACATGTGGTGTGCCCCAGGGTTCAATTTTAGGCCCAGTGTTTTTTAACCTCTATATGCTCTTGGTAGTGTCATCAGGAGACATGGGGTGAATTTCCACAGTTATGCCGATGATACACAGTTGTACATCTCAGTGTTTCCTGATGGCACACGGCCAATGGATGCAGTTAAAAAGTGACATTTGTCAATGACAATTGTGGGATATGTGGGGTCTTTTATATTTGTGGGATCTTTTTAATCTGTACAGCACTTTAAGTAACATTTTCTGTTTCAAAAGCGCTCTATGAATAAAGCTTGTTTAGGAGTAGCATACGTATGTATTTTGGATGCTTTTAAAGCTCAATATACTACACTGCATTTGACCAATAAGATATGAATTTCTGTATAAATATGGAAATCCAATCTGATTGATCTTTGAATGTTTAACCAGAAGATTTAGAATACTTTGCTTATTCAGGGATCGTAAGACACTTCGTATCAATTCAGACAGTCAAGTTTATAAAAAGTAAGACATTTATTTTCTAAACAATTAAAAACATGACAACTAGGAAACACTTTATGTGATGAATGAATCTAAGTGGATGGAATGTGAGGTGTGATGTTATCAGAACCCTCCTATCTGAAGAAATTGAGTTCTGAGTGGGAGTGAATTTGGTCTGCTATAAACTATAAGTGATGGTTTATGAAACCACATCAGACACAATCTGTCGAGTCTACATACCCTTCGAAGACCCCCATGGTAGATCCGGAATGTCAGGAAGTCCGTGGACCCCCAAAGGTACCGAAGTCCGTAGAAGAAACCGCAGTGCCACTAGACCGGTCTCGAGATGTCTCCAGGTCACGACAGGTAGTTATTTGCTTGTATGGAGGACTCTTAAGGAGTCGAAGCTGGTTCAGTTTTGTTCTGAAGGAACCGTTTGGGGTTTCAGCTGTAGCGTGCAACAGGTTTTGACAGCTTGTCAAAAGATGCGCTGGGTTAAAGAGGTTTTGCTTCGGATGGTTGGTCCGAAGCTTTCTCAAAAACTGACTCGCTCAGGAAGTGAGTTCCGTTTTAACAACGGCCATATTTTGATTACATGGCCAACCAGAATGTGACATGTAAAGGGGTTTTACCAAACAAACCTCAGAACATCAAATAGAAGAGCTCTGATTTGTGGATCAGGAAATCTCTATGTGCAGTGACGTTTAACTTTAGCTTGCGTTATGGAGATAAGGTGAGTGTGTGTGAGCTTGTCAGTAGATAGGGATTCACTTGTTAAATCAACTTAATGATCATAGCATAATATTCATTTCAACTTCAGTAATTTAAGCACAGATTAATCACAACAATGTTATTATAGTTCAGCCATTATTATTCATTCATTATGATTATTTTAACACTCATTATTCATAACGGTTCATTATTATAAAAGTTCATTCTTCTTGTTCTGTGAAGCAAAGCAGTCTGAGATGAGCGGAAAGCTTGAGAGGGACCTTGGCCAAGCAACAGTACCTTTCTTGCAGATTGAAAGCACCAGTTAAGACTCCAAATGGCCAGATACTGAAGAGGTCAGGCTGTAGGTGGAAAACTGACCATTCCTGGAGGCTACACTCCATTTGTTTTGTTTTGATTTGATAACTGGCCGCCATGTTCTACCTACTGAGCTACTGCTTTCCCTTGTAGGGGATTTTTGCACAAATTCACAACACCCAATCCCATGGAATTTAGCTAAGCAAACATTATTAAGCTTATTGAGTTCAGTACATTATTCCCATTCATTATGGTCTCTAAATGAAATCCAGCAGGTTGCATCTAATCATTGACTTTGGGCCATTATTGTAATTCATATGCAAATATAAATAACTTGAATACGTGTCACAGTCGAACTGTAAACTTCCTATTACAGGTGAAAGGGGGTGTCACAGGCCTGAGTGATGGAGCAGAGGTGGTGCTAGGACCAGATTCAGGTCTGTTAGAACCTGGTCCTGAACAGCAGTTCATCAACCAGAAGATGAGACCTGGATCGGGGGTGCTGTCAGTCCAAGTTCTGCCAGACGGGCCCACACGTGTCCTTCAGGTAATGACAATCTCCCCTGTGTCATACTCCACTGTCTCCTTTGCGTTTGCTCCATTTTATTCAGTGTGATGCTCAACACTTACAACCAGTTTCACTCCAGTAGCGATATTTGCAGTAACATGGATCGCCACAGGCAACACATTGTTGGAATGCCCATTTTATGTACTTTCAGAAACTGTTGGCTATTTTTCAGTTGGATCAACCATTCAACAGTTATGATGCTAATCATCTAGGCTGACAAATATCAAACATCAGTGAGGATTTGTTGTGACTGGTTAAGCTCCCATAGAGAAGTCTTGGAAGATACTGTAGTATATCATTTATGCACCAAAACCTATTTTTAAACTTTTCAATGCTAAACGATTTTGCAGAAATCACCCAGCAGACATGCCCGTGTGGGCCTCCAAGTGGGATCTCTCTGGGTAGAAATTTGACCCACGGAGGGCTGCCCACTGTGAAATGTAGGGCGCATGCGGGTCACCTCATTTGAGGCCATGTAGGCCTTACCAGTTAATAGTTACAGTTCTTTTGGACATCTTATTCTTAGTTTTCCTAATCCAGATTGCAAAACTGTAAAACCACTCTTTGTTGTTTTGGCTCGTCCACCAGGCCCTTACTCGCTCTCATTGTGGGCGACGGTGGCACAGGAATTAAATGAGTGACCCGCACTTGTGTAGCGCCTCTCAGAGTAAGGACTCCAAAGTGCTTTACGCTACAGTGCATCATTCACCCATTCACATACTGATGGTGATGAGCTACGATGTAGCCACAGCTGCCCTGGGGCACACTGACAGAGGCGAGGCTGCCGAGCACTGGTGCCACCGGTAAGTGCTCACCCCGTAATCTGAAGGTTGCAGGTTCGAGCCCCGCTCAGTCTGTCGCTGTCGTGTCCTTGGGCAAGACACTTAACCCACGTTGCCTGCTGGTGGTGGTCGGAGGGACCGGTGGCGCCAGCGCTCGGCAGCCTCGCCTCGGTCAGTGCGCCCCAGGGCAGCTGTGGCTACATCGTAGCTCCTGAGCAAAACAACAATTTTAGAAAGGGAACATAAGAAGGCAATATATGCTGCAAATATGTTAAAACTCAGGTTTAGCCTAGGTGGCCGGTAAATGGCTGCTGGGATGGTCGGAACAGAGCCTGAAGGAAGAGTCCTGGAGAGAAAAGACCTTGTATTTGCTCATCAGAGACAGCTGGTCACTGCCAAGTCTCAACCGAACTCTAAAAGTCTGGTTTGTGATGGTTAACCATGTGACAAATAAGAAGACCCTTGTTAGCAGACATAAAAGAGACCCAGAGTTGGTCTGGCCACAGTGTGATCAACAGTCCTGATTGCCTGGTTTCCAGGAGTGGCAAATATGAAGACCACCGAGATGGAATTTGTTGTACACTGTTGGTTAGGCAGCCAATCACAGTGGGGGTGTTTCCGGCACAGCTGTGGTTGTAGCTCTAGATGTAGTTGTGATCCTGGAGTTAGCCCACGCAGTTGCAGATGTAGCCCAAGTAGTTGTGCTGGCAGCTCAGGGGCTTGTCCAGGTAGCTTTGGATGTCATCCAGGAGTAGGAGAGTTAGTGGTTAGTGGCCCGATGAGGAGATATGGTAGCCCTGGGATTGATGGTGGCACCAAAACGTGCACTGGGCGTGTCACAGAAGAAAGTGGTAGCAATTCCAGGAGCAAGGGTGGGAATCCTGGGTTAGTGATGAAAGCCTAGGGAATGGTAGTGATGGGCCTGGTGGAAGAGATGGTTGCCAAGTAGCAGATTTAGAAGCTTCTCATAGGCTGACTCATTCGTCTCTCAGTCTAGTTGAATTACTGAAATAAATGGACTTTGCACCCGATTCAAATTTTTCCAGTTTCACTTGTTTGTATAATTGAGTGTTTTTGTAGCATTTCTATTCATATCTTAGGTGTGTTCTTGCTGTGTCGTGGTTCTGATTCCATGCTGTCGTTCTTTTTAAAACACAGAAACGGTTTCTTTACCTGTTTTGTCGCTACGCTTCGTCTGCGGCTGCAGACTTCCTCAGAGCTGACGCTGATGGTGGCGCGTCACTTCCTTCTCCGTTTATCCGCGGGCAGCAGAGGACGTTGTCGCCCTCTACTGCCCGCTCTCCCCTCTCCGACGATGCAGTCCCATGCGTGGTCCAGCGTGTAAACCCCATCGTCTCTGTTCATGGTCCCACGTCCACGTCTCCTTATCTCGATAGCTTCTTTTATCCATCTTTTGTATTTCTGTTGTTCGGTGTTTATGATCCTTGTGTTGTCCCAGTCCATTACCTGGTTTTCTCTTGTGCAGTGATCTGTTACGGCTCCTGGTCAGCTGATGACCACATCAACACATCTCGCTGCATAAAGATAGAAACGTACGATGTTTAGGCAGTCACTCGTCTCAGAAACATATAATAAACCAACAGAATAGTGAAGATCAAGTGTTATCAGAGAGATTTTAGAGTGTTTCTGTTGCTTTAAGATTGTTTACAGAGTAGTGAGAACGCGGAGCATCTTCCCAGCTGCAGCAGGCTTGTCTGACTACTTTCATAAACTATATAAATTATTCTGTCTGGTGCTTTCAGCGCTGCAGAAATGTTACATAAATGTTAAAATTATGGCTTACCTCCACCTTTGTTAAGTTTCAGGTGCCACTGGCAGGGTATCCGCGGGTCCTTAAAAAGTCTTAAATATGCTTTTCCAAATTTAAGGCCTTAAAAATCCTTAAAAATGACAAATAATCCTTAAATACAGTTTCCAAAGGTCTTAAATTAAAGACCCAATAAACAAGATATTTTTATTTCTATGAAATTTTCGTGAATTTCTAGTTAGTATTCAGCATTTTATGTGTATCGTATTTGCGTAAGCGGAACCGTACACATTCAGTTGGTTGTGAAAGGGGACTATTTTTAGATGAGCACATTAGCTGTTAAAGCTAACGGGAGCTTGCACCATGGGGAAGTGCAAGTTTAATGGTAACTGGATGGCTAATCCCACGTTCGCGACATGGTTAGCACCGGTTTCATGCAATGGCTGGAAATTATAGCTTAAGTGAAATTTAAAAAATAGCTTAAATTTGGTCAAAGTGGACTTAAAAAAGGTCTTAAAAAGTCTTAAATTTGGCTCTCTTAAACCTGCAGATACCCTGCACTGGGCAGCAGCAGAGATCCCAGAAAAATGTCCGTGACACGGGCTCCGCAGTTTTCAGCACGTTTTTTTACAAGTTAAGAGAAGAGGCCGACATGTTTTCCAAACACTGCATCGGCCCAAGCAAGGTCATATCTTCCCGTTTTAGTCGCGTTAGCAGAGCGCCGTATTGTGTGCGTCAGTGATATTCGGTCTACGAGGAAATCGTGCAGTGGCAAAGGTTCCGCCTTGCTTGAAATGCAAGCTGTGGTTAAATGCGTGAGTTTTGTTTGGATTAATGAATCCTAATTAACCCGTTAACGTTTTTACATCCAGTCCCTGGCTGCTCATATGTGTGAGTGAGTGCTTGGTTTTGAGGTGAACCGAGGACGCCAGCTCCGGTCAGTGTTGCGTGGGGTCAACCGTCATGTTACGTTCATCAGAACCGGGCCCAAGGCATTCGCTGAGAACTCGTTCAACAGTTCATCCGTCTCAGTCCTGGTTGTTCTTGCACAGTTCAGGGTGTTGATCTGTATTTGCCTCCCACAGGATGTTTGTTACACAGAGATTCTTTTAGGAATGGAAACGCTAAGATTAACCTTCTCATTTTCAGATCAGTGACTTCAATCAGAGGAGGGTGGTCCGTAGCTCCACCTCTCCAGAACAGGACAAATGCAGAGAGGATGTGCAGAAGAAAGAGCTTGAGGTAAGAGTGACATCACACCTGCCCGTTGGCAGCAGTGTGTAGATCACTTCCTGGCATTCCAGCCGGTACTTGTGTGATGGAACAAGCAGAGTTTAAAACAACTGTGCAGCTTTTAACTTGGTGTCAGTCCAAATGACCAGCTCTCTAGTAAAAGTCAGTGCTATTGGACCTCGCCAGCGTTTCTCCACTAATGATGCTCGGCACAATCCTCTTCACTCGCTGCGTTTATATGTTTATCTAAGATTAAGATATGCCAGGGGTGTCCGATCCTGGTCCTGGAGGGCCGGTATCCAGCAGGTTTTGTGGTTTTTCTACTCCAACAGACTTGATTCAGTGGTTGAAACACCTGTGCAGCAGCTCATCAGGCTCTGCAGAAGCCTGTTAATCAGCTGCTGATGGAAATCAGGTCACCGGCCTTCCAGGACCAGGATTGGACACCCCTGACGTATGCTGTTTCACGTAGTCACTTTGATTTTAATGTCTTACATTGTTGCTCATGGACCGCACATAGACTTGCTTCAGTGCATGAAATGTAGGTTAGGGATAGGGTTAGGGTGGTTCTGAAGGACTGCTGAACACAGCTGAGTGTGATCATAGCTCAACAAGTTCAGCGTCATGTTTTACCAAACCTGAAGCGGTCAGACACATTTGCTGTAAGAACACGTCTACAGTGATGTTTCCTGGTTTTATCCATAATAAAGTACGGGTTCCATTGGGTCCCAGTAGTGTGCGTTCTTTAACCTACATGCTACTCTGAACCGTGCTGCTTCCCACAACAACCCTAGACATAAGAGAATGGACTTTTGATTTCTAACAGTGGTTTGGTCTGCCTCCTTATTCATCATGCAGTCTTCCCATCAGTTGGCACGGCTCTAATATAGATGAGTCTCTTAGCAGCTTTGGCCAACATTTGCTGTCAGAAAGTCTCCCACCGTCTCTACCACTAAGACCAGTGTCCTTTTTGTTTCCATGGACAGGTGCTTGTGAACTTGGATGAGGGTCTGGGTGTATCTTTGGTCAACAAGGTTCCTGAGGAACTTATTTTCACCACACTGTCTGGTGTGAACGTCCACTTCACTCACACTGCTTCCAGTGAGGTTCTGGAGCTGAACATCCAGAACATCCAGGTGGGTCGCTTGATCGAAACTTCAGTTCTTCTCACAAAAACTTATTTTTTAGGAAGAAAGTTTAATGGGTTGCATACAGCTTCTGCCCAGTGTCCGCAACGCACATGAGTACTTTAGGGGTTTTTGTAGTTAGAAATGCATTTTCAGCTCTTCGCGCCCGTGCTCCGCATCACAAATCATGCACAGGCCACCAGGTGGCCAGGGGGGCACCAGCCAGTCAGGCTGGTGTAAGGTGCTCTGAGCTCCATCATCCTAGTGAGGAGGAGGGATAAAAAGAAATGAGTCACATTCCAGTACACCATCCGTCTCCGAGCGGATCCGTCGGGTTTCTTCTTAAAGATGAATGCATGTGTACACAAAAAAGTATTAACCCTTCCACCGCCAGGACAGGGGGGTTAAACAGGGTTTAAGGTTTAACCCTTAGCAGGGGATCAGTGATGTACCCCTCAAAAAGAATAAAAATACACCAGACAATGTGCGAAGGTTAAAAGCTCCGATGTAAAAGGTTTGTGGTTCTCACAGCTGAAATGTGATGTTTTAAATAAAGTAGCAGAAACAGAAAATAGTTTCCAGTCTAAGCCCGGGGCAGCTGATCAAAGTCCACCCCAACAGCTAGCATACATACAATTAGCAACACAGCGGAGGACAGTGTCATCAGTCAGATGTAGCTCGTGAAACCTCTGCTAGACTGTTTCTGGGGATGGATATCAGAGGGATGCCATAAGGTCCCCTCACCTGCCTGACTGAGATGAGCCGCAGGCCGGTTAGCCACCAAGGTGCAAGCACAGCTGGACATATTCAAGACAGACAACATGCAAACTGTTCTGGACGCTGATGGCAAAGCCTACGTGGAAAGATGGTGAACATGCCCAGAACCGTAGTCATTTATCTGCTTCAACTGTGGACGAGTACAAGTTCACATAGCAGCCAGCTCTGCGAGCCTCATCGGGCCATGCTAGTGTCATTCAATAATCTTCAGATGAATTCAGCAGTTTGCTGCCAGTCTTACTGCTGCATGCACATGTTGATATAAATGTAATCGGTAGCTTACCAGAATAAGGTTTCCTGACTGGGCTGAAGCTGCAGCCGCTGGCTAGCTCATCTTGTTGTGTTGGCGGTGATCCAGAAAGGGTTAACCCTAACCCTTTCAGCGGTCTCAGGAGAGTCTATTGTTGAAATATGTGGATCTTCGTATCAACCTTTGTGTGTGTGTGTGTGTGTGTGTCGTAGCTTTACCAACGCTAAGGCTGCGCTCATGCTCGGTAGGAGTCTAGGATGACCGGTAGTGGTTCCAGATGGACTCTTGTAGGAAGATGAAAATGCTTTTGTTAGGTGAAACCTCTGGATTTTAGGAAAAGATTAAATTGCTATTTCCCCACACGTCACCATGACGAGGCACAAACAGCGGGAGTGTAACAGGAAGTGTAATCCTGAGAGGAGAATGCAGGAGATGAGGATTATTTACATTAACATGATAGATGTTGCTACTGGACAAGTAATAATTACTGGTAATAGCGTAGGTGACAGGATATGAGCCTCCTCTAGATGAAATCAAAATTATTTTACATTCATTATAAAAATATAATTAAATGAAAGTGTCTGTGGGACATTTGAGACATGTACCTCTAGCACTCAACTGTGGTTAGATAGACAGATGATTAGGGTTGGGCATCGTTTGATCTTGAACGATTCCAATTCCTCATTTCGACTCCAGTTCCTATCGATTCCCGATTCCGATTCTTTCAAGACATGAAATATTTTACGTGAGCCAGCTAACCACAGGTCCTACTGGATGAACTAATCATAACTTCAACATGAATTTTAACTCTATGAACAACAACATCACCTTCATTTAAACAAAAACATGTTTAGGAGACAAAAGAAGACGACTTGCAGCACAACCAGTGTGTTTGTTTCTGACCACAACCAAAGTGTGGAAGCAGCCTCTGGGATGAGAGGCTAAATGTCTCCAACATATCCAGAAACGTCCAGCTGTTTCCAGCTAAAACTCTCAGGATGATCATGTCCAGGATGACTGAGAACTACACCTCCATGCTGCAGCAGCTTCAGTCACAACAGGAAGTGGAGCTTAAACGTAGCTGCTGTCAGTAACAAGCTAACAGGTTTAAACATTAAAACTCAACAGAAACAGTTCAGAAAGGAAATTAAAATGTTATTTATTATTATTATTATTATTATTTATGGTGGCAGAAGCTGGTGTGGTCCACCACAGAGAAGCTGCTCTAGCATGATGACTTTAATTATTCTACAGGTTATTGTTCAGCCTTCTGACGCTCACACACACACACACACACACACACACGCATGCACGCACACACACACACACACACACACACACACACACACACACGAGTGTTGGTGAGCGGCTGCGTCTGACTGCTGACGCTCCGTGTGTGTTGTTATTTCTGCAGTGAGACAAACTCACCTCACACCGTCCAGAGTTTGTTCTTTAAGCTTCTATTAAATCCACCGTGTTGACGTATTTAACACGTTTCCTCTACGCTGCAGGAGTTAACGTTTACGTTACGGAGTAAAAGTTCAGCAGACACGTTTGTTTATATCTGGGTGGGGGGAGGGGGCGGTGCTGCACACAGACAGCTGGTGTGATCAGCTCTGAAAAGCGTTGATCACGGGCGGGCAGACATACAGATAGATGGATGGATGGACGGACGTTTTTTTTTTACTGGTAAGTAACTACCAAAATGGCTGAACTGTTGAAACAGAAAACTATCTTGATCGTGATTTTACAAAAACAAAATAGTGATATAATTTTTTTATTCCACATCACCCCACCCCCCCTTAGTAGAGGCCCTCGCTAAGGCTTACCTTTGCTACATGCAACTAGATTCAGTGTAGCGTGTTGGCCAGGAGGAGCCTCCTCTACACTTTCTAGGACTCTGGACCCACACTTAGAGAATCCTAGGCCACACAAGGTTGCACCTGGAGGTATCGTGGAATCTATTGCAGGTGTCCTCTTAAGATCAGGGCTACAACAGACCAGATATTTCACCAAATCTGTTGATTCCAGCTGATGCTAAGGGCTTTAAAAAGAAAAAAATAGTTCTATGTGATCCCAGCCTGAGATCTCCCTTATGAGAAGGAAATTCAGGTGCTAACTGTCTAAACTATTTGTGTTAAAGAAAAACTTAAGGGGGTGATGGCCTTTTATAAGTTGCCTTTAGGGCAAACTCTTTTAATGACATGCAGTATCTTTTTATAGCAAAATATCATCCAACAAGCAAAGAGGTAAAACCACCGACATAAATATACTGGACATCTCCTTTCCATAGGCTCCAATAACACGTTTTTGAGGCCAAATGGGAGGTGGCCACCACCGCCATTTTGACCGTGTCACAGGTTCCGTCAAGCCCAGACAATTCCAAATAAGGGAAGAGAGGTGGAGCTGAGGGTGGGGCTGTAAGGCTGGGATCAACTGACGACACCCTGTCCAACTAGCTACAAGCTAACCTGAAGCTAACCCTGGCTAACCCAGAGCTAACGCGGAGGTAGGAGCCAAGCTAACGGATGTAACCACCTAGCTACAACCAAAGCTAACTCTGTGGAACACCCATCGACCGCATGGAGTTCAGGTGGAGGTTTGCGGCGCTTTTTCATGAGAAGTACCTTTCTGTGAATAAACAATATTAAATCGGTAAGTTTATAAGTTATTTCTGTAATGAAAATATATTTTGCTTTGAGAAAGTTTTCACTATTTTTAACGTACCTAGCTATTTTCCGGACTGTAAGTCGCTCCTGAGTCGCACCAGCCATTAAATGTATAATGAAGAAGAAAAAAACATATACAAGTCGTATTTTGGGGGAAATTTTATTTTTCTTACAAAATCTGAGACCAAGCGTTTCACATTGAAAGACAAGTACCGGTAACAATAACCGAATAATGCGCCGCAGCAGCGCGCCACGGTCTCCAGCAGAGGAAGGCGGTGTTTGAAACCCTCCCAGCGGGACAGGGGAACTCATTTTTGGGTCGGAGTCGGGCTGCAGCAGCGCGGTGTAGCCTACATGTTTTGTTATATAAGTCGCTCCGGAGTAGCAGGACCGGCCAGACTATGAAAAAAAAGTGCGATTTATAGTCCGGAAAATACGGTAGTTATTAGTATTTGAGATAAATTAGCAGGCTAAATACATTTCATATATTTCCAAAACGTAATACAGTGGGTCAAAAAAGTATTTAGTCAGCCACCGATTGTGCAAGTTCTCCCACTTAAAATGATGACAGAGGTCAGTAATTTACATCATAGGTACACTTCAACTGTGAGACAGAATGTGAAAAAAAATCCATGAATTCACATGGCAGGATTTTTAAAGAATTTATTTGTAAATCAGGGTGAAAAGTAAGTATTTGGTCACTTGAAACAAGGAAAATCTCTGGCTCTCACAGACCTGTAACGTCTTCTTTAAGAAGCTTTTCTGTCCTCCACTCGTTACCTGTATTAATGGCACCTGTTTGAACTCATTATCTGTATAAAAGACACCTGTCCACAGCCTCAAACAGTCAGACTCCAAACTCCACTATGGCCAAGACCAAAGAGCTTTCGAAGGACACCAGGAAAAGAATTGTAGACCTGCACCAGACTGGGAAGAGTGAATCTACAATAGGCAAGCAGCTTGGTGTGAAAAAATCAACTGTGGGAGCAATTATCAGAAAATGGAAGACATACAAGACCACTGATAATCTCCCTCGATCTGGGGCTCCACGCAAGATCTCATCCCGTGGGGTCAAAATGATCATGAGAACGGTGAGCAAGAATCCCAGAACCACACGGGGGGACCTGGTGAATGACCTGCAGAGAGCTGGGACCACAGTAACAAAGGTCACCATCAGTAACACACTACAACGGCAGGGAATCAAATCCTGCAGTGCCAGACGTGTTCCGCTGCTGAAGCCAGTGCATGTCCAGGCCCGTCTGAAGTTTGCCAGAGAGCACATGGATGATACAGCAGAGGATTGGGAGAATGTCATGTGGTCAGATGAAACCAAAGTAGAACTTTCTGGTATAAACTCAACTCGTCGTGTTTGGAGGAAGAAGAATACTGAGTTGCATCCCAAGTACACCATACCTACTGTGAAGCATGGGGGTGGGAACATCATGCTTTGGGGCTGTTTTTCTGCTAAGGGAACAGGACGACTGATCCGTGTTAAGGACAGAATTAATGGGGCCATGTATCATGAGATTATGAGCCAAAACCTCCTTCCATCAGTGAGAGCTTTGAAGATGAAACGTGGCTGGGTCTTCCAACATGACAATGACCCCAAACACACCGCCCGGGCAACAAAGGAGTGGCTCCGTAAGAAGCATTTGAAAGTCCTGGAGTGGCCTAGCCAGTCTCCAGACCTCAACCCCATAGAAAATCTGTGGAGGGAGTTGAAAGTCCGTGTTGCTCGGCGACAGCCCCAAAACATCACTGCTCTCGAGAAGATCTGCATGGAGGAATGGGCCAAAATACCAGCTACTGTGTGTGCAAACCTGGTAAAGACCTATAGTAATCGTTTGACCTCTGTTATTGCCAACAAAGGTTATGTTACAAAGTATTGAGTTGAATTTTTGTTATTGACCAAATACTTATTTTCCACCCCGATTTACAAATAAATTCTTTAAAAATCCTGCCATGTGGATTCATGGATTTTTTTTTCACATTCTGTCTCTCACAGTTGAAGTGTACATATGATGTAAATTACTGACCTCTGTCATCATTTTAAGTGGGAGAACTTGCACAATCGGTGGCTGACTAAATACTTTTTTGCCCCACTGTACTTGTTTGTATCTTGTACAGCCAACTAGTCTTTATTCTGGACTCAGTACAATTCACCAAAAGTAAAGAGACATTATACAGATGAAGTAAGCACAAGATAACTTACTGGAAGACACAGAATTATTATCATGAGAACCAGAACAAGAGAGCCTGATAACAGTCATGTGAAAATAACAGTTAAAAAGTATGTATGTATAATAGAAATAAAAATATATTAGAATTAGTGTAACTCACTGTGATCCAAACAATAAATCAGCCATAGCTGATTAGTAAATATGACATGAGGTCTGGGAGTTTTTAAGTTTCATTCTTTTATTACATTTTTTTCTTAGATCTGTTTAAAGGTCACCATGGCAGCCTGTGTGTCTCCAACATCAGCTACACAACGCAGCAAGTGTAGGTACCAAGTACCTGTCTTCACCACTTCATGTATGGTTTTGTACTTTAAACAGCTAGGCCAAACCTGTTATTTTTTTCTCCATAGCCATTTGGATCATCGGTGACAGCTGAGTGAGGCGTGGTGCCCAGAGAGCTGCAGAGACCCTCTGACACAACCTTGGCCTCCCTGACGTCCGTGTCTCCTGGTTCGGTTGGGGCGGACTGAGGTGGAAAGACCTTCTCCCCTTCTTTTTCAACTCCATGCATGGAAGAGCAGCTCCTGATGTTCTTCTCATCCACTGTGGCGGCAATGACATGGGGGTGGTCAGCAGTGTGAATCTGGTGAACATGAAGGAGGACCTGCACCGGCTTCACCTTCTACACCCTCATATCACACTGTTGAGAACTGTTCTTCCTTCACAACCCAATGTTCCACTCACTCTGCAGCTCTCTGGGCCCCTTTTATTATTTTAAGTATTTTTTAAATGTCCCGACACTTTGTGTCCTGTTATTTTATAAAATGTGACGTAAAAAATAAATGTTTTTGCTCAATTACTGGAATTTCTTTGGTTAAGACAAAAAAGGAAGAATCATTTATGCCAACTTGTTTCTACAACAGGCCTGTTTTAAGTCCAACAGTTTCTTAGCAGCCAATAGAAATGTGTTCTTCACTAACTTTACTTGGTTTAAAAATCTTACTAAAATAAACAGAGTGCTGTATTGCTAAACCGAATCATACTTATGTAAATATTAGCTTTGTAGATACTTTTTACAGATATATTTGTGTGCTAAAAAAACATAAACTTAAATAATTACTCATTCTTTATTGGAAAACAACAAAATACAGATGAGTGATTGGCCACCAGCTGTTTTTGTTCTCCTGCCAGATGAGATGATGGTGGCTGAGGAGGAGAGAAGGAAAAACCACACAGAGTAGAATACTAACTAATAATTACAATTTCTTGTTGTGTAGCTCGCCTTACGTGCACTTTACAACCTGGACCTGTGCCTGCTCACAGCATCCCGTTTGTCTGGTCTTTGGAACTGGGCCAAGAGAGGTTCTGGAACAGGAACTTTGTCCGAGTACTCCTGATATGGGAGAGGATCCACCACCACAGAGTGGAACAGCAGGTCCATAAGCTTGTGCAGGTGGAGCTGAGGGTGGGGCTGTAAGGCTGGGATCAACTGACGACACCCAGTCGAACTAGCTACAAGCTAACCTGATGCTAACCCAAAGCTAACGCGGAGGTGGGAGCTAAGCTAACGGAGGTAGCAACCTAGCTACAACCGGAGTTAACTGTGCACAACACCAGAGCTTCTGAGTCAGAGATACGCCGGGCTGACCGCTGGGTAAAACCGGGTGGAAAACATCGGTCTCCCGAGAGCTCCACAAGCCGATAGTGGGAACCCAGCTCCACCAACATGTTATATTTCAACCCATTTTCTAAAGTGCAGCATTATGTTAAATGCACTGGGTTTTACCCTATTACATTTAAATTTCATGGTTAAACAGTACATGTTAACATCTAAGCTCAGCTCGGCAGTGACCTAAAATGCATAAATATAATTTTACTTACCGAAAAACATGAAGTGGAGACTCCTTGGACGCTCTATTAGTGCAATTAATGCCACAGCAAGTCATTTTGTCTAACAATTGCACAAATAATATCCAAACAAGAATCCACACACACAGAGACTCAAAATCCCGGAGCAGTTTCCAGGCCAGACCGAGGCTCTACTGAGGCCTTTCCACGGAGCTAGCTCTGTGGTCACGTGGGTCTGATGCTCATTAATTATACAGAATTTTAGGCTTTTAATACACTTAAACAGAAGAGTGAGAAAAACATTCACCCCCCTCAGAGTTGTCATGAGTGTAAACTAGATCATTTAAACCAAAAACATGTTTTGGTACCAGGCTGTAAACATGTTTATTTCTGCTGTGAAATTGGTATTTTTAACATGGGAGTCAATGAGGATTTGCTCGCTTCTGATACCAGCCCCTAGTGGATGAGGGTGGAACTGCAATTTTTGGTACTTCCGGGTTGAGACCAATTTCAGAGCCACATTGTGGGGGCTTGGGGAAAACAAAGCAAATAGCTAAAAAATCCTAAATCTTTTAGGGATTTTGTTGTTATACTTTCTTGAGTGCATAAGTAAAAACGGTATCAAACGTAAAAGTTAAGTTATAAAATTGAAGTAAAATAAGTAATAAACATAAAACCCTATTAAAAAAACTTAATTTTAAAATATAAAGAAAAGTAAAAGAGAATCAAAGTAATGAGTCGGGTATAAAGCTAATCAAACCTAAAAGCAGATACCCACAGCAACATTTTTAACAAAGTAGGTTGGTCTGTCCAAACCGGACTGGACCGGCCCACATGCCCGGTAGGCCAGATGGCCAGTCCACCCCTGTCTCTGATGTGTGATGTATCTCCAGGTGGACAACCAGCTGCTGGGCACCACCCAGCCTGTGATCCTGTGGATGACTCCATCTTCTGGTGACAGCGGAACCAACAACAGCAGCCCGGCACTGCAGGTCAACTCCGTCAAGGTTCCCAGCAGCCTTATGCTCACAACACTCTTCAAGGTTAATCACACCATCTTCACACTTTCCAAATTGAGAGTAGTATTTAGATTTTAGTGCTCATTGGAGAATGACAACTTACATCAGTGAGCTCCAAATACAGACAGTTTAACTATGGGTGATGCATCAGTACAGGTATGTATGCAAGCTTTTCCCTGCAGTAGCACAGGCCTCAGCATAAACTGATGCCATGGAGCAGGCAGTGAACAGTCAGCGAGGCAAACATAAATATGGAATTTTAGCCCATTCTTCATACTCAATGGATCCCATTTAGTTACACAAGCTGCTAAATCTGTTGAGCTAAAATGACAATTGTCTAAATTTGAGTTGTCCCTGGCTGAACTCTGAATTATCTACCCATCATTTTCACCAGCTGTCTCATGAATGAGTGAATTTCCTCCAACAGACTCACCAGTATCACTCCTGAACCTCATATTTGGTTGTGAGCTGGCATTGTGATTTAGCACTACTTAGATGTAGCCAGCCTTACGCTGACAAAAAAGTAACTAGGTAACTTTTACTTTGAGAAAATTGTATTTATGATACTTGAATAATAAGTTGAGCAAGTAGTTTCACTTAATAATAATAATAATCATCAAACTTAAATAGGGCTTGTACTTGTGCTTGGTAAATGGTCTGTATTTGATATAGCGCCTTCTAGAGTCCTGGAACCCCCTAAGGTGCTTTACAACACAACCAGTCATTCACCCATTCACACACTGATGGCGATGAGCTACCATGTAGCTACAGCTGCCCTGGGGCACACTGACAGAGGCGAGGCTGCCGAGCACTGGCGCCACCGGTCCCCCCGACCACCACCAGCAGACAAGGGGGGTTAAGTGTCTTGCCCAAGGACACGACAGCAGTGACAGACTGAGTGGGGCTCAAACCTGCAACCTTCTGATTACAGGGCTTAAGGAGTACTTAACTCCTGTGCCACCGCCACTTAAGTAAAAAATCATCAAATTATTGGTAGGAAAAGTAGGACATTTGAGTACTCTTTCTACCTCTGATGAAGACTGAAAACTCGAGCTATAAAACAAGCTAATATCCAAATCAAAAGTAAAGAAGGACAAAAATGGGCATTATTGACTATAGGTGCTCTAAAGGCTCACGTGGTAGGCCTGTGTTTTTGAGTATTACTATTGTAATTATTGGTCCAATATACGGGTTCCCAAATTGGGGGTCGGGGCGTAAATACGTACGTGCCATGAAAAGGTCTCGATATTTAACAGGCTTCCGGTTGGAGGGCAAGAACTCGTTACTTTTCCAATAGGGCAGATGGCAGGTGAAGCTGAGCCAAGCATAGTCCGAGTCGGTGCAGATCACCCTGTGCACCGCCATCAGCAGCAAGTTTCAGGACTGTTAGGATCCCAGCTTCTTCTGGCAACTGTGAGGTCTGGGGGCCCAACTGGTAGCACCAGGAGTCTTTCTGGTCAGCTTTCACCCAAACGTCACCCACGCCTGAACTCAGCTCAGCAGTGCGTCGAAAGGAGCTGCCATCAACGTACACATCTGGTATCCCCTCACAGAGAGAGTTGTTGTTGGGGTCTGGGGAGGGTCAGCTGGCAGGACTAATGCAGAAGTGTCGTCCGAGCAATGCTGGCACACAGCCAGACCCATGCCAAGAGTAGTACGGCGGCTCTGGGCATAGCGTCTGCACAAAACACGAGTCCTGCATATCGGGAGGGGCCGGGGTCACGCTGGGGGACACTGGCTAGCTGGTGATTGAGGACGGGGAGGGATTTGATCAGAAATCAAGGAGGTTTTGACAAATAAATAAACAAATGGCCGTACTGGCCCACTTGAGAGGGAGGCTGGATGTATCTGCTGCTCTATTATGGGGTCTCCGACGGATGGGGGAAAGGTGAAAGGTCGACACCGGCCCTAGAGCACACTGGCCATTCTGGAATTCTCCAGAACTCACAGATGGCCAGTCCGCCACTGTTTGTCTCAGGACTGTTGCTCGTACCAATTCAAACTAAATCACAAGTGAAGGCTTTTACTCGCAACAGCCGGTTATAGCATGGATTTACCGAATCTTCACGCTTTGCCTACGATTTGTTAGAACGCTAGCTAAAGTTTTGATTGGCCTTTGTCACCACAGAACTGCAGGAAGATTTTTTATGTTGGAATGACCACATTTAGCCCGTCCTACTCCGAATGCTGTTACTAATAATGAAATGTGCTCTCAGCATCTCATGGTGACCGCCCGCCACTTTACCGTCATCATCGAGGAGAAGCTGTTGCTCAAGCTACTCAGCTTCTTTGGTTATGGAGAGGCAGAGGCAGGTGGGTCTCCATTTTTGATCTCTGGTAATATTTGCTTATATGCTTGCTTGTAAACTTCTTCACCTGTTATAAATACAGAGCTGGAGAAACTGGATGAAAACCTGCATGAGAGACCCAATGAGGAAGCAGGACCTCCTCAACGCTACTACTTTGAGAATTTGAAGATCAGTTTTCCTCAGATCAAACTCAGTGTCTTCACTTCACACAAGCTGCCTGCAGACCTCAAGGTAACACAGAATCATGCCGATATCAGCTTTACTTCAAAGACTTGTCCACACTCACTCCAACGTTCAGCTGACCAGGATTTGTTGGTGGTCCCTCGCTCCAGGTGTAGATCAAGGAGATCGTGCGTTTGCACTTTTGGTGTCATGTTGCGGTTTGAGTGCTTGACATGCATGACATGCAGAATCAACACAGCAAACCGATGTAAATAAGAATGAAGGTTTTCTTGAAACGATGAGCAACTATGGGTGTCCCAAACTGGGCAATGCAGGGAGGGCAGGACCTGGTCAGTAAGCAGAATCAGGGTTAGTTGGAGGTTTGGTACATTGATGGAGGAGGAGGAGGAAGTTGCATGGAAAGTGGTTGTCAGGTCTGAGGTAGCGGGCTCCAGGGAGGGTGGATGAGCGGTGGTGAGCGGGACTACATGAAGGGAGACGCAGGCTGGTGAGAGAGGTCCAGGAGTTTGGCTGGGGGTGAGAAGTTGAGCAGGATCTGAAGAAAACAAGAAGCAAACATCAGGTAGGGTTAACAGGTAATGTAACTAAACTTAGGGTTAACTAGAGACTAGAGTTGGTTATCAAAGTGGCAAGAGAAAGTCCAACTAGGAGATACCCATGTGGAGTAATCAACCAGCGTTGAGCAGTGGTCTCCCGCCTCCTTGTAAGCCAGCAGTGGCTGACAATGGATCTGCTGCAGTTGGTCCCGTTCAGACACCGCTCACCTGGAATGGCTGCTAGAGGCTGATTAGAGGATGAGCTCACCTCAGACCTTCACACTTGGCTCCAACTCTGTGGAAAGGTCACCCTTTGACTGTTAGGCAGGGGCCTTCCCTCCTGAAGTCTTGTCTGAAGGCCCATTATTATGTCCAGCCCTTTATATTAGGGTTCCAAGCCCAACGGGCAGGGAACCCTATTGTTTTTGTACGGATTTTTCATTATTATTCTTCTCTGCTAAAACTATATGGGCACAGGAGCCAGAAAATGCCAGGAAAAATCTAACATGGCAGTCTGATAGAAAATCCGGACCGCTACTCAGATTCAAAAATTCAGACCCAGAAAACACTAGATGGCGCTATTGTGAAGGTCGATATGTGTTAGCTAATAACTCCCAAACCATAGGCCTTACCTTCAATAACGTTTGAATGTTCTTGATCCTTGGATCATTCTGCATCTTTTTTGTGTTTGGCCACGCCCATTTCCGCCTAACTAGAGTTTTGGCAAAATCACAGAAAACACTAAAACTATTTTTATCACCAATTCGTCATTTTTAGTCGAATCAACTTCAAACTTGGGATTTATGATCTATCGATGAAGATAAGTTATTGTAATGAAGAACTTTGCAGAAATATTGCAAATTGGGCTAATGACACTATGGCTGTGTCTCAATTCAGGGTCTGCATCCTTCGAAGGACCCAGCCCACCCCGCCGACGTGGGCTGGGTAGACCGGATGTTAACGGCTGTGAATTTGGACAGGCCTAGCCTTCATGACTGATTTCTCATGACCCCATGATGATCCAAGAATATTTTTGAAATGTTTTTAAAAAAAATTTTTTTTTAATGAATTTAATAAACATTGTCAGTAATATTGAAATGGTAAATGGTAAATATCCTGTATTTGTATAGGGCTTTTGTAGGGTTCTACAATCCCTCAAGGCACTTTACAACACAATCAGTCTGTCACCATTCACACACACAGTCACACACTGGTGGGCATGACATTCACTGTAGCCACAGCTGCCTTGGGGAGCACTGAGAGATGAGGCAGCATTCTCTGGTCAGAGTCGGGATCGAACACACAACGTTCCGATTACTGGAAAACCCGCTCCACTTCCTGACCTACTGCTGTCCCATACAGCACATGACTTAATTGACAAAATCTTCACGATTTTTAAAAATAAAACGATGGAAATGGATTGTAATAGGGATTGAGATGTCAGCCATGCCTATGAAAGATTTTCCTATAGGCTGTGCAAAAGGTTCAAGGAGTTATCCCAAGTGTTCGTTTCAATGCGCAGGTTGAAGTGTGCTGTCGGCACGCTGGCAGGAGAACGTGTTGTTGGGGCGGGGCCATGTGAGGAATGGCGAAGGCGGGGACATTGTGTGAAATCTGATGTTATGGGAGGCTGTGGGTGGACAGACTGATTCTCAGACAGATCTATTAAAACACCTCATGCTGCTGTTCTTTGGTTTAGAGTAACCGCCATTTTGACCGTGTCACAGGCTCTGTCAAGCCCAGACAATTCCACAAAAGGGAAGAGAGGTGGAGCTGAGGGTGGGGCTGTAAGGCTGGGGTCAACTGACGACACCCGGTCGAACTAGCTACAAGCTAACCTGAAGCTAACCCAAAGCTAACGCGGAGTTGGGAGCTAAGCTAACGGAGGTAGCAACCTAGCTACAACCGGAGTTAACTGTGCACAACACCAGAGCTTCTGAGTCAGAGATACGCCGGGCTGACCGCTGGGGAGAACCGGGTGGAACACAGAGGTCTCCGAGAGCTCCACAAGCCGATAGTGGGAACCCAGCTCCACCAACATGTTATATTTCAACCCATGTTCTAAAGTGCAGCATTATGTTAAATGCACTGGGTTTTACCCTATTACATTTAAATTTCATGGTTAAACAGTACATGTTAAAATCTAAGCTCAGCTCCTGCAGTGACCTAAAATACATAAATATAATTTTACTTACCGAAAAACATGAAGTGGAGACTGTAAACATGTTTATTTCTGCTGTGAAATTGGTATTTTTAACATGGGAGTCAATGAGGATTTGCTCGCTTCTGACACCAGCCCCTAGTGGATGAGGGTGGAACTGCAATTTTTAGTACTTCCGGGATTGCTTCAATTTTTGAGCCGCATTGTGGGGGCTTGATTGTAACTTTGTTTATGTTTATATGTATTTCTGTCAACATTTACTTAGATTTTTGATCTGGGAAGCAAAATGAAGCTTTGTCTGCGTAAGAGATGCTTACATGTAGTCGTAGAGACTAAAGGTTTAGAGGAGCAAAGCTGTTAGACTGGTTTCTACTGACCCATATGAATAAGTGGTTATTTCCGCAGGCTCTGAAAGGCACTTTGGGCTTCCCTCTGGTTCGTTTTGAAGATGCCATCATCAACATGTATCCATTCACCAGAGTGCACCCCTATGAGACTCAGGAAATCATCATCAACGACATCCTCAAACACTTCAGAGAGGTCAGTCAACGCATCACATTTGGAGCTTGCAGTCCTATGATAGTCCTATTCTGGGCATCTTTTAAAGCCTTTTACATCTAGTAAAGCCACTTTTACATCTGGGTCGGCATGGACCAGTCTTGAAAGGGTACGTTTTGTTTCTAATCTGGGTCATCGTTGCGTTTTCCTGTCCGTCCTAACCCTCTTTTCCCTGACCTCGTCCCCGGAGATTCAGCCAGGGTGTGGCCCTGCCTGCATATTAGGGGCTGATTGGCCAGCTGAAATTCATGCCTACCACCTCTGAAAAAAGAAGATTAAATAACGTTTAAAATACATATATAATATAATAAAGTGTGTGTGTCAGAGCGTGGGAGCAAATTAATAAAATAATGTGGTTCAGAACTCCAAAATGCAGCACAGCTCATGCCCACCTTTATCTTACGGAAGACATCACAGATTTTCTCGCACATTATTAATGCCACCCACATGCTGAGAGATTTTAACATTCCTGAGAAGTTCTTGGGAAACATTTGTGAGCAAAAACCACTCGTATGAGACCCAATCAATGCGATCCACCCCTGACCGTACTGACCCAGACATGTAAGCAGCTTAAGTGTGTTAATGAAGCCTGCCTTCCACTTCTTCTGCTGTGTATGCTGGTTTTGTTAAAATTCTTACAAGCCGAACATCGTCTAAATGAAATGCAACCCTTTTCTGCTAAATTGGTTGAAAAGGTTAAGCAGATTATGTTTTCCCACATGGATGGTTGAGGTTGCACTCACACTAAGATGATGGTCAATCTGGCCTCCTATGAAAAATATTCAAACCAGTTTATCCAAAAACAGCCAGACGATATCTTGAGTCTGATTCTTGAGATGGTAACAAGGTAGACTCCTCTTATTTAAAAGATACTCAAGGTGATGTTCTGACCCTGATGGAGGGTCTCCAGAGGGTTCAGTGTATCCCGTATACTTACCATGGTATGGATTTTTCTTTAAAACGTGTTGTTGTAAACCGTACCCTTGCAGACATTGTCCGTAAATATGTGGGTTTTCCACTTCACAGAGTGGCTTTACTCTGCTCTACAGTTTGGGTGGTTTTACTATTACAACTGAGAAATGACTATAGTGTGTGGGCTCATCATAGCAGATTGGTGACCCGACATAAAAGTAGCATGAGCTGATATGTACACATGCAAAGTTATTTGTATGCTACACAGAAGTTAAAACAAGGCAACAATGTTGGACATGGCAGGGCTGTACGTTAACATTTGTAGCTTCTAGTGAAGGTTGTAGGTTTTGTAGCACAGAACAAAAGGTTGTAGCACCAGCATAAAAAAACGTGTTACAATCTCTGAAAACCAAAAGTAGTTCTTATAATTACTTTAACACACTGACAAACACCAGTAGTGCATATAATTAAAACACAATAACAACCACCAAAGCAGATTCCTGGTAGCGTGACTCTGAAGCCTGATTCATGCTTCTCCGTCTGCGTCAGTGCGGAGACACGCAACGCCATTATCCGTCCTTGCGTAGGGCTCCGGCAGGCACGCAAGTACGTACGGAGTCGAGCCCACTTTTTTAAACATCCGTCGAACGAGACGGATTACGCAAGCTTGTGATTGGTCAGGACGCCGCTGTTGTTTACAGCGCCGCCATTGCAAAGAGAGCCGAGGATAACTAGCGGCAGACACGGAGAAGCTTGAAGAATACCTCGCAAAAAAACTCTAAAAATATGAACGTTTAATTCTCCCGTGACTGGAGGAGTGAAAAAATGCGCAGCAAGCATTTTATTTGTGGACGGAAACGTCAGGAAACGTGGGTTTAGAGGTGGGGAGCGCATGAAGAGGTGGGAGAATGAGAGACAAATATGTCCGTGTTAAAAAGTCTCTTATATACACAAAACACAATATAAACACACTATTTTGGGCCGATACATGACAGGATACCACAGAACAGCGCTACGCCCTCTGCTGTCCTGCCGGGCAATTGCTTTGCAACACTCTCCAGGAGACGGAGAAGTATGAGAGTAAAACGCTTCCTTCAACCCGTGCTTGTCTGTCCCTTGCGTAGCTGACGGAGAAGCATGAACCAGGCTTAACTCATGTACTTTACTATAAAACTGATTCTGAAATATCTTCAGACATTGTCAGTGTAATTTTGAAAAGAACATTTTCTTTTATTCAAATTAGTGTAGATTTGTTCATTACAGCAGCATAGACACAGAAGGGTAGACACCACACCGATCACTACTGTGTATGATAGATTTTTATAAACTGTATGGTTAACAGGATGTTTTAGCTAAGGCTTTAGCTCCGTGGACATCTGGAGCTCTCTAACTGTGTTAGAGCTCCATTCATAAACCCGTTCACACGCCAGAATGAGAGCTCACTTTAATATTCATCAGGCAAAACACGTGCGAGTTTGGTTTACGTTCACAAAAATAATAATAAGTTCAGGAATGATCGTTGAATGAACTGGTCCAAGTACAACACCACCGTGTTGTATTTATAAACTTTAACCTTCTCAGGCGTACCTCGCTTTGGTGCAGGTTGTGTTTTTGTGTCTTCTTGTTTGTTTGTTTTTCTGTTCTGGTTTAAAATAGGACTGCAGCTATTGGATATTTTAGTATTTGAATATTCTATTGAATCTTCTGATTAATCGAATATTCCATTTGACATGTTTCAAGTGAAAGGAGACCATGGTCTGCTGCAAAAAACATGAAATAAAACAACAAAATGTAGCGTAAAAGTGAACTTGATAAGGATTGACACTACAAATTAATTATGACCAATAAGATGTGATGATTCCATATAAATATCAA
Source organism: Nothobranchius furzeri (assembly GCF_043380555.1). Lineage (NCBI taxonomy): Eukaryota > Metazoa > Chordata > Actinopteri > Cyprinodontiformes > Nothobranchiidae > Nothobranchius > Nothobranchius furzeri. The sequence continues at coordinate 31,555,814 of NC_091750.1, read as the reverse complement.
CCTGATTGATCTTTGAATGTTTAACCAGAAGATTCTAGGGTTCTTTGCTTCTTCAGGGACCATAAACACTTGGTATTAATTCAGAAAGAGTCAGTATATAGTTTATAGAATGAATTTAATTCTTTTTACTAAACTAATGATTATACATGACAAGATATGAATAATGAGATGTGGTGTGGTGGATGTGAGATGATGTAATGGAAGCAAGATGTTTAGCAAAACCATTCTTTGTATCTGAGAAAATTGTGAAATCTGGGTGTAAAAGAATGTATTTGTTTATAAACTAGAGAGTTGTTTATTTAAAAAAAAACTGCATCAGATGCAATCTGTCGTGCCAAGTCTACGCACCCTTGTTGTGGAGGTTCTCGTTCAATCCGGGGGGTCGTGCGGGTTACTGCCGGTGGAGTGAACCGCAGATATCAGGAACCCGTAGACAGTTCCGATAGGACCCGTCCAGTCTGAGATCCCTCCAGGTGAAGGCAGGAAGTTCACTTCAATTCAAGTTTATTTCTATAGCACCAAATCAGGACAAGAGTCTTCTCAAGGACCTTCACATGGTAAATATTCCTATACAGGTCAGTTCAATGAGCCAATCAGTAAAATGTTTCCTGTTTAAGGAACCCAGCAGGTTCCACAAAAATAAACAACCAATGATGAACAAGAGTCTGCTTCTAGACTTGCAGAAAAGGGACCCACAACAATACATCAGGAGCAAGCTATCACGGCGTCAACTTGATGAAGAAATATAAAATCAGCATTGTTTAACTGAACAATCACACGATAATAAATCACAGTGCATTTAGTGCCAACCATAGCCTTAAGACCTGTGTTGAACGTGCCCAAGTCCATACTTCTGAGAGCACCATGTGAGCACCTGTGTGTGTACACACGCTTGTTTATGTAAGGTTTCTCTATAGGAGCGTCCAATAGAGAGTGTGAGGGACCACAGATCTGCCCCCCAAAGATGTGTAGAAGATGGAGGGAGCTCCAAGTCCCAGAGATCCAGGAGCTGTCCCAGAGGACAGGGACCCAAAGGAGACTGCGACTAGAAAAGCCCCTGCCCCCTCAAGAGGCGCAGAGGATCGCCCCGGGGGGCCACAACCAGCAGCCGGCAGAGTCCCGGGAGATATCAGCAGCAAGCCCACAGGCCCGCCCGCAGCCTCCCACCCCCCAGCCGGCCGAGCCCGGGATCCAGCGGCCTGGACCCAGGGGCAACCACCCCCACCGGGGACCCAGCAGAGCCAAGGGACCCAGATCCCACCAGGCAGCCTCCGGGATTGATCAGGCAGGTGCCAAAAATCTTAAACCCCCTGACCTGGGAGCCACGAACATTCAGGCAGATCAAGGCACCACACCCCACACCAGGTGTGGCAGGGGGACGAAGATTTATAGCATCAAAAGAAGTCCCAGGAGAAGGGAGGAGTCAAAGTCCCCACCTGACATATACAGTCATACACAGACATAGTCACACACTCCCTCCCTCATGCCCGCACATACACATAGAACCTAAGAATTAGAAAAATGCATGCCGGACACCCACTCATGCTCCCCATACACACCCTATTCACTCTGGTCCCGGTACTGCTGCACATGAGGTACAACCATTACCGGTTCCCAGAGTTTGACCCTTTCTGCTGGGGTGCTGATGAGCAGGCTCCCCTGCCCAATGCTGAGCAAAGCAACCCACCACCCCAGACCCCAACCGGACGGCCAGATCCCCCTTCTAGCCTCCAGCCCTGGGAAGCCAAGCGACAACAGAGGTGTGCTAAGACCCCTAGTCTCCCTCCGTCTGCCCCAATGCAGTGTTAGTGTGTGTTGATGAGGTGAATTCCATGGCTGTGGTGAGCGGGCATTGCGGGTATCGTCTGGCCTATGCCAGCTGATGCCACCACACCACCCCACTTGCACCCACAGCCCTCAGTGTCTAAGTTCACTTTAAAATTGGAAGCGGGCACCGGCACTCGGGATGAGGCTGAAAAATCCCCCTGCCAAGTGCCGTTGAATGTGCTCACTCCCAAGGCCCTAAGTGTGTGTTTGTGTGGAATATCGTTGGTGGAAGTGTTTTAGGTGCAAATAAAATTGGGGGCTGGTTTCCACAGGAATGTGGAAATGGAGTCCATACCTGCACCCCCTGACTTGTCCACCCCCCAAGCTCCTATGTGCATGTTTGTGTGAACATATGAGGGAGCAGGAGGAGAAAAATGTGTGGGGATGGGGAGGAATGGCTGGTTGGACTTAAGCCCTCCAGGGAGACAGCTTCCCCACTGGCCCCAATAGGCACCTCTGGTGCTGTTGCCAAAATGCCACCCAGGGCATGGAGACCCCAGCCCATCTTGCCAAGGCCCAAAGTAGCAGCATCACAGAGCCTCACGGAGTCTCAGGGCACCAACCCAGCCCCACCCCAGCAGAATATCTACTCCCATCCCTGCATTTGCACAACTTCCAGAACATATAAGACATAGGACATCCAGGTAAGGTTGGGTCCTCCCCCTCCTGGACATCCTCCCCCCCAGAGGGGGGGCAGCAGCAGCCCCCCAGTTCCAGACACCCCTAGTGAACCCACCTCCAGATAACGTCCGAATACTCCAAACTCAGACCTCCACCCCATCACCCACATCATCCCGCAGGACAATATCTATGATCCCCCACCATCGCTATGTGATGGAACCGATCAAAGGAGCCCAGAGAGGTTAATCTGAAGTGGAAGCAGAGGCTAAATCAAGTGTAATATGATCTAACAAAAAAATTTCTGTACTGGTTAATGCAGAGAGTTTCTCTATTTCTCCAATTCAAGAGGATAGTTTTCTTAGTGACGCATATGGCAGTCAGAACCACGTGAACCAAAGATGTTTCAATCGGGACATCGTCCAGGTTTCCCAGTAAACAAAGAGAGGGGGTGGTTGGGATATGACATTTCAGAGACTTTGACAGGTTTTCACATTCTCTACCCCTAAATTCCTGGACAGGTGGACAGGACCACAGTGCATGAATGTAATTGTCAGGAATGTTGTTTGTGCAGTGTGTACAGGTGTCAGACGACACAAACCCCATCTTGAACATCCGATGACCTGTATAGTGTACTCTGTGTAGAATTTTGTACTGAATTAGTTGTAAATTGGGGTGTCTGATCATTTTAAAAGTTTTTAAACAAGTTTGGGACCAGAAGTTCTGGTCAAAGCTAACTGATAGATCCACCTCCCATTTTTCAATAGGGATTGCAATTCTATCGTCTATTTTGGACAGTGTCTTATATACTTTAGACAGTAGTTTGGGGGGTTTGAGATTATAGAAGTCTAATACCCTTGGTGGTGTTTGTAATTCTATTTTATTGAGCTTAAATTTTTGTTTGACTACAGATTTAATTTGGTGGTATTCTAAAAAGCTATTCTTATCCATTCCAAATTGGGAGACTATTTGATTAAATGGGATGAAGTCCAATCCTTCATATATGTGTTCCAGGTATAGGATTCCTTTATTTTTCCAGTCCGGAAGGTTCATCATTTGGTTATTTTTTCAAAATATCAGGATTATTCCAGATAGGTGTGCGTCTGCATGGTACTAGTGAAGACTCTGTCATTTTAAGATACTCCCACCATGCTGTCAGAGAGGTGCTGATACTAATACTTTTGAAGCCTTCATGTTTTCTTATGCTTGAGCTAATAAATGATAAGTCTGAAACCTCTATCGTATTGCAAAGTGTCTGTTCTGTCTAACCAGGACTCATCTAGTGGGTTATCTTGCAACTACCTTGGTATATATTGCAGCACGTTCAACACATTCTTACACCCAAAGCATCAAATAATGCAGGGACGCGTTGTCCCAGAGCATCGGATACCGACGCCCACGGTGAGACGGACATTTAACCGTCTTATGAACTTCTTAACCTTCCCCTCACCCTCATTCTAACCTTAACTAGGGTGCGCATGCGAAGCTTAATTGGAAAATACTGAGTTAAGGTTAGGATAGGGGTAAGGGGAAGGTTAGATCGCTAAAGGTTCGAGGAATAATGTCCGTGTCACCGCGGGCGTCAGATACTGACACCCCCCGACGACACGTGTCCCAGCGCGCCCTTTCCCGACGCGCTGGGGCTCCCTACTCGTCATATTTTGATGCTTGGTCACACGCGTCATTATTTGATGCTTTGGGTGTGAGAATGTGTTTGCCTGTTGGCTAAGAAATAATTATAAAAGTTGGGCAACTCCAGTCCTCTTCTGTCTTTGGTCTTCTGAAGCATTTTTAAGCTAATTCGTGGAGGTTTATCCTGCCAAAGCAATTTAGTGATTGAGGAGTCCAGAGATCTAAACCAGTCAGCTGGTGGCCGTATTATTTTTTGTTTTCAGCTGCCAATCGCCATGCGCCATGGAGCGGCGGCTTACAGCGGTGCTTTGTCATAATTTAGTCTCATGTCTAAATCGGCTCCGGCAAATCCTTCGTGTAACTTCTTACTTTTCGTTTGCAGTCGACATGATTATTGAGCTCACCAGAAATACTTGGTATTATTATTGAATTATTTTAATCACTTTTGCACACAACATGCTAATGTCTGCTATTCACTTCCATTATTTATCCTCAGCTAAAGCAGACGGACTGCTTTAGCTCAGCGCTAGATAACAAAATGCTTTTTTCTCACTCTTCCAACTCTGGGGATTACGACAATAGACAAAATTTCACTTGGGGTGGAATATCCCTTTTAATATACATGAATAATAATACTATTGATAAAATGGCTTGAATGCCGACACCAGTTCGAAGCACAACTACTGGCTCTAGAGCACACCAGCCATTTTGGGATTGTCCAGAACTCGCAGATCGCCAGTCCACCTCTGGTGTACATGGTTTCCAGTAGCTGATCTTAAAATGAATGCCTGATTGCTTGGTGCCGCCCTGGGCGCTCTGTGCTCTATGTACTGTGCATGATGCATGTGTACTAGCCCTGCAGTAACAGAATCTGTTTTCTCCCCGTGTCCTGTCTGGCTGTGAAGCAAACAGAACTGATGTCTGAATGCTGGTGACAAGCCTTACAGATTTACTCTCAGGTGGAGCATCAAAGCTTCTGCTTTAATGCCACGCCTGATACTTAAAACCTTATTGTTGTTGTTTTTTGAATGATTGTAATTCCGACCAGACACGGAGTCAGAGGAGAAAGAGAACGGTAGAGACAAAAGGAAGGGGGGGTGTTCCACAAAAATAAACAATCAATGATGAACAAGAGTCTGCTGCTAGACCTGCAGAAAAGGGACACACAACGATACAACAAGAGTAAACTATCACTGTGTCAACCTGATGAGGAAATTTTCTTCTCAGCCTTCAGAGAGTACAGACGCTTTTTTTCTCAGCTCCCTTATCGGCTTCCCCAAGGCTCTTGTCCTGTCTGCCTACAGAGCACTTCTCTGCATTTCTCCTGAAACCACTACTCTTTTTTGGAAATATGGACTTAATTAACTGGTCATTCAACGCGATTGACAAAATTTTTTCTACGATGAGAACGGAGAAGGGGGCGCCCACCTGTCCCGAGGTGACATTCGCATCGGGATATGCACTCGATTCTTGGGAGGTCTGGCGAATCGTGTGCCTCTCTCAGCTGTCCATCGAGGACGTGGAAGATTTGTGGATGTTTGGCCTGATGATCACTGGATTTCTTCTGATTGAAGTGGGAGGATATCTGGTTTTCTGGAAATTTGGGAAAACGGGAGCGATTGGAGTGCGACCCATACCCACGGAATGTGCCGCTCGGGCGGTGACCTCACAAACTGGGACGTTACTCGAGGTGAACCGCAAGCTGGATAATGTCCTCGCAGCATTGCCTGTGATAGTACGCAAGATGGATTTGATCTCGGAGAGGGTCGCCGGACGATGTGGGGATGTTTAGAACGTAAAATTGGCTCACTGGTGGACATGAATGACCACTTATAGACTCCAAGGCGGAGAGGAAAAATTATCTCTGCCTGCCCTAAACAAAGTCATGTTTATCCTTATCTGACGCCATAGCAGCCTCTCAAGGCTGCTCAACACACCCCCACGAAAGGAGGAATGCCGACAGATGCTGTGTCCCGACCTTCACCCTCTTCCTTCAGATTGAGACGTCTGCGGGAAACTTCAATGTGCTCTCTGGTCCTTATCTCTCCCTCCCACCTGTTGGTCTGCAGCTGGTCGATGCGCCGCAGTGGCAGCTCCCATTGGAGGCTTCAGGATCCCGCCCATCCCCGCCTCCCCATCGGACTCTGATGTTGTATCTGTGCTGTTTGTGCTTCCATGTTTAAAGGAGGTTTTTTTGTATAATAGAGTTACTCCCCGCTGGGGCTAACTCTGCTATGCCCTTTTTTTACCTACCCCCACTTATCCTCATGTAATACCCTTTTCATCTATCTATTAAGGTAGCGCGACTCATGTTGCGAATGACCGCAGTCACCAATTCTTGTTATGTGTCTTACCCACGTATGTCTGATCTTTGAATTGTGTGTGCTGAAACTCAATTTCGTTTCTCTGTATGTCCTGCACATGTGGTAGAAATGACAATAAATGACTTTGACTTGAAATATAAAATCAACATTGTTTTACTGAACAGTCACACGATAATAAATCAGTGCATTTAGTGCCAACCACAGCCTTAAGACATGTGTAGTGACAGAATCTAAAATGAACAGAAAAAAAACTCTGCCCAACTCCTTTAGAAAACCTAAAGAATATTATGAGTCTTTAATCTACACCTAGAAACATCCAGAGATGATGCTTGCCTGACCAGCAGCAGGAAATCGTTCCATAATTTTGGTCCAAGACCTGCAAAAGCCTGCTCTCTTCTTTTGCTTTTAATTTCAAAACCATGAAACTGGACAAGGATTAATTCTTGTTCTCTGTGTTTTTAGGTTGGTGAAAAGTGTTTTTATTGTGACTAAATCAGTGAAATCTCTGTGCTTTTGTCAGATGTTTTATTTGCATCTGCTTTTATGTTTGATTTATAGGAACTGATGAGCCAAGCAGCTCAGATCCTTGGCTCGGTGGACTTCCTGGGGAACCCAATGGGCTTACTGAATGATGTCACAGAGGGTGTATCTGAGCTCATCAAGTATGGCAATGTGGGTGGTCTCATTCGCAATGTGACTCATGGTGTATCCAACTCAGCTGCTAAGGTACAAACTTGTTAAATATCAGAGTCTGTCCAGTCCCTCTGTCTCTTCTGCTGTTTCTTCTTTCAAAGTGTGGATCTAAAACCATGGTCGAGTATCTCTGCATCTTTTTGGTCAGTTTGCAGGCACGTTGTCAGATGGACTTGGGAAGACCATGGACAACCGGCACCAGAATGAGCGGGAGTACATTAGATACCACGGCGCCACCAGTGGAGAGCATCTGGTGGCAGGGATTCATGGACTAGCTCATGGTGAAGACCTTGTGACTGAGAATGTTTTATTTGCACATATAAAGTCCTGAAGGGGTTGCAGTCAGATGTCCTGCTAGCTGACTGTGTTTATTTGTTAGTCAGAGATTTCACAAAGTAAGTGGGATCATTTTGAGCTCAGAGTTTGTTTACCAGCCGGGACCAAGCTTGGCCGGGTCACATGATATAACTGAATTATCAGTTCCATCTTGTCATGGATTAGTTAGTCCTGCACGTTCTAAATGTTCTAAACCAACTGAAAGTGCATTTTCATCATTCCTGTCAATGAGCTTCTAGATTGTAATCTAATGTTAATCACCAGTTTAAAAACATGCAGTCATACTACAGCAGAAGACACCTAGTCCAGATGTTCTAATCAGTCTGAACTAGAATGTGTTTTTGGGTTTTTTACATCAAGCTATCTTCATGTTTGGACATGTGACCAAGCTTTTCTCCACCAGGAATTATCGGCGGTATGACGAGTATCATCACGTCCACGGTGGAGGGTGTGAAAACAGAGGGGGGGGTCGGTGGCTTTTTTTCAGGTCTGGGTAAGGGTCTGGTTGGAACTGTGACCAAACCTGTTGCTGGAGCTCTGGACTTTGCCTCAGAGACGGCCCAGACAGTTCGGGATATGGCCAGTCTGAGTAACCACAGGTAGGACTAGTTCTTTAACTGTCGGACTGACTGGCTGAGAGGGAAGTGTTAATGTTGTCATTGTGTTGTTTAGATTCAGTGTGCAGCGTGTTAGGAAGCCCCGCTGCTGTAGGGGACCTCAGGGCCTTCTTGCTCGCTTCTCAGCGGGTCAAGCGGAGGGCCAAGAACAGCTCTTCTGCCTCACTGATAACATCCAGTCTGAATTGTAAGTCAGCCTCAGCTTCTCTTGTGTCGATCAGAATGTCACTGTCCTGTTCTAGCCCCTCAACAACCTATTCTAATCTCTAGTTTTATTGCTGTGGAACCGATGGACAGCTACAACGTCCTGATCTCCTCTAAGGTGGTTTACTTCCTGAAGCCGGGGGACTATGTTGACAGAGAAGGCATCTTCCTGGAGGTCAAATATGATGACCTCTACCACTGTCTAGTCTCTAAAGACCATGGGAAAGTCTATGTGCAGCTTACCAAGAAGGCAGAGAACACCAATAGTGGGGTTGCTATTCCTGGCCCCTCCCACCAAAAACCCATGGTGAGCCAAAGAATTTACTGTGTGTGTGTGTGCGTGTGCGTGTAAGCTTGCATGAATTTGAGTGTGTGTGTGTGCGCGTGCATGTGCATGTGTCTGTGTGCTTGCATGTATCTGTGTGACCATACAATCATATTCAATGTATGGCCTTCCAGTGAGTTTTCAGAACATCTGCACGAAGCTTTGTGCCAATAAGTTGATATGCATGGCTAATATCGTCATCCTCATGAGAATTCCATTTAATCTTGGAAAAATAGTGGAGATAGTCATTTCAGTCATGTGCTAGCTAGCACTACATTTTTGGCATTTTTATTTGCACACATTTATCACATTTAGTTATCTTTGTCCACAGATCTTATGTACCAAATCTCAAATGATGCAGTGGTCACTAAAACTACGTTTTGTGGCTTTTGCAATATAGCAAAAACCACAGCTAAGCAAATATTGTGCATCCTTAATCAAGTGAAGCAAATTCTTTGTATGAATAATGTAGCGTGGGTATTGGTGGGTTAGGGTTTGTTTGTAAGAATAATTTAGCGTGGGTTTTGGGTGGACTTTTCTCGTCGTCGTCTTCCTCCGCTTATCCGGGTCGCGGGAGCAGCATCCCAACTAGGGAGCTCCAGACCGTCCTCTCCCTGGCCACCTCCACCAGCTCCTCCGGCAGGACCCCAAGGTGTTCCCGGACCAGATTGGAGATGTAACCTCTCCAACGTGTCCTGGGTCGACCCGGGGGCCTCCTGCCGGCAGGACATGCCCGAAACACCTCCCCAGGGAGGCGTCCAGGAGGCATCCTGACCAGATGCCCAAACCACCTCAACTGACTCCTTTCAATCCAGAGGAGCAGCGGTTCTACTCCGAGTCCCTCCCGAATGTCCGAGCTCCTCACCCTATCTCTAAGGCTGAGCCCGGCCACCCTACGTAGGAAACTCATTTCGGCCGCTTGTATCCGCGATCTCGTTCTTTCGGTCATTACCCAAAGCTCATGACCATAGGTGAGGATTGGGACGTAGATCGACCGGTAAATCGAGAGCATGGCTTTCTGGCTCAGCTCCCTCTTCCCCACGACAGATCGGCTCAGTGTCCGCATCACTGCAGACGCCGAACGAATCTGCCTGTCGATCTCCCGATCCCTCCTACCCTCACTCGTGAACAAGACCCCGAGATACTTACACTCCTCCACTTGAGGTAGGACCTCTCCCCCGACCCAGAGTTGGCAAGCCACCCTTTTCCGGTCGAGAACCATGGTCTCAGATTTGGAGGTGCTGATCCTCATCCCAGCCGCTTCACACTTGGCCGCAAACCTACCCAGCAAGAGTTGAAGGTCAGAGCTGGATGAAGCTAGGAGGACCACATCATCCGCAAAAAGCAGAGACGAGATTCTCCTGCCACCAAACTCGACACACTCCACACCACGGCTGCGCCTAGAAATTCTGTCCATAAAGGTAATGAACAGAACCGGTGACAAAGGGCAGCCCTGGCGGAGTCCAACCCTCATCGGGAACAGGTCCAACTTACTACCGGCTATGCGGACCAGACTCACGCTCCTCTGGTAAAGGGACTGAATGGCCCTTAACAGAAAGCCACCCACCCCATACTCCTGGAGCGTCCCCCACATGGTGGCCCTGGGGACACGGTCATAAGCCTTCTCCAAATCCACAAAACACATGTGGATTGGTTGGGCAAACTCCCATGCCCCCTCCATCACCCTTGCAAGGGTATAGAGCTGGTCCACAGTTCCACGGCCAGGACGAAAACCACATTGCTCCTCCTCAATCTGAGATTCAACTATCGATCGGACCCTCCTCTCCAGTACCTTGGAGTAAACCTTTCCAGGGAGGCTGAGGAGTGTGATCCCCCTATAGTTGGAACACACCCTCAGTCACCTTTCTTAAAGATGGAGACCACCACCCCGGTCTGCCACTCCCTAGGAACTGCCCCCGATGACCACGCAATGTTGCAGAGACATGTCAACCATGACAGCCCTACAACATCCATAACCTTGACATACCCAGGACGAATCTCATCCGCTCCCGGGGCTCCGCCGCTGTGTAGTTGTCTGACTACCTCAGCAACTTCTGCCCCCGAGATTGGACAGTCCATCCCCAGGTCTATATATATATATATATATATATATATATATATATATATATATATATATGTATATGTATTTGTATATGGTGTCTTGGGTTAAAAATCTCAATAACATTTAACACAAGGGGGCGCTCGAATCTTGACAACATTTTAAGGGTTCATTAGACAATATGCAAGTAAAGTCTGATCAAAATTTCTAGACATTACGCATAAGAGAATTTGTGCTATGACTGCTAGCCTAAAAAAACTGTTGTAAAATTGAAAAAGTTGCGAATTTCATTATATAATCCCAGAGTCTATGTAATTACCCCAACTGAGCACCTTAGCCCCCTACATGCAATTAGTGATTTTTAGGTAATTTAGAAAATGTAGACGTACATAAACCACACCCACTTTGACCAACCATTACCATATTGCTATCATTGTATCAAGGCTGTATAATGAAAAAAGTTTCATGCAAGTCCATTCACCCATTCTGACAATGTAAATTCTTCCATTTTATACTGCCACCTAGCTGAAAATTGAATTGTACACTTGAATTGACCTTAGGTACTATAGGTGTAAAGAGCTTTAAAATGTCAACATGTTATGAATTTATTGTAAAAAAAATTGTTTTAATGATGAGAATATGTCTATGTTATATTAGAAAAACGTTTACATTTTTTGTTCACCCGCTGTCCCCCTCTTGTCAGGCAAAGTTTCGATTTGATTGGGTTAAATGGCTAGGAGAGTTTAACAAAGGCATGTTTTACATATTTTGCTATTTTAGCAAAATAGCAAAAATAGCTAAATATATCTTTGGGTTCAGCGCCACCTAATGGACTAAACAAAAATTCTGTGGTTGTAGACAACACCATTACACATATGATCTGTAAATTTGTGCATATATTTTTCATCTCTTAAATTGCAACATATCTTAAAACCTTGAAGCCACGCCCACTTTAAAATCATTTTTTAAATTATGGCTTAAGGGTGCGGTAATGGACATTTGTGCCAGGTTTTGTGGAAATCCATCAAGCCGTTATGCCGATATAAACTATTTGATCCTTTAGCACCCTCCCTTGGTTAAACTGAACTAAATGTGATACATTAAGCTTACAGCTCATACTTTGAGAGAATCCAGAGTCTCATCATTTAATCTTGAAAAATTTTGGAAATATTATCAATTAGGTCATGCTAGCTATTTTCAATATTTTTTGCAGTTCTCTTCACCACAATGACCTATATCTATAGATCATATGTGCCAAGTTTCAGGTTGATTCGACAAAGAACAATGGATTGGTGATTTAAACTAAGTTTTGTGTTTTGTGTGATCTAGCAAAAAATCTAGTTAGGCAGTAATGGGCGTGGCCAATACAAAGCATATGCAACATCATCCAAGGATCAAGCACATATAAAGATTTTGATTAGGGTTAGGAAACTACTCTGAGTACCCCTCCTCTCTGCCTCCTCATGAGTCGTTAGCCTCTATTGATGGTGAGTCATCGTGTTGATCAGATGCAGGAAGGTGTGACCTAGACTGAAACTGCTTAGGAATGAGATTCAAAGCTGCATTATAGGTACTGGAAAGGTTAAATCTAAGCCCCTCCCCTATTGAAAGAGCAAATAGCAGGTAAAATTTTTTTTTTCTAATTCACATCAAACGCTGTCCAAAAAATACTATTAGAAAAGCTTATTGTGGATATTTGGTGTTAAAACACACAACAGCAGAATTTTCTAGTAAAAAGTTCCTTACTCTTGTTTCTAAATGTGAACCTCTGACGTAACCAAAGCGAGTTAGAAGCTAGGCTGCCTCAGCTCTGTGGAGAGTGGCTAGTTTTAGGGTAGAGAGGTCATGTGATCCAGTCAGTGTTTGTGTTTACTAGTGTTGGATTGTGTTCATGTGGATAAACTAGAGTGTGTGATGGCTGTACCAACTCCAGCCTGTCTGGACATCGAGTCCACGGGTTTCCAGGTAAGAGAAACAACGCCTCTGTCTTCATGTCTGAGGGCGTTTTGTGCAACAGAAAAGACGGACTTCTGTAGCCCACATTGGTCAGTACCGAGTCAGGGAGGTCCGCGCTGGGCTCCAGAGACCTGTGGTGGGGTTTAAAAATTAAATGTGGGTTTCTGGAGCTCAGATCACAGTCAAAACCAGGTCAGAACCACCACCTGGACTACCAGGAGAGGATGCACAGCTTTTAAAAATCCCGGCTGGACTGGCTCGCTGGTGTCTGGGTCGGATCCAGCTCACAAAAGCCCGCATGAGCTCCAGAACCGGATGACAGGCATCTCTCTCCCCCTCTCTGAGCTAAACTAGGTTAGGTGAGCGGATATTAACGAGTATGAGACAGCTGACAGACGCTCATTAGCATTAATATTATATTAACTGACCGATACTATTTTAACTGCCTGGTACATGATAGTAATCTGTACAATATTTCTTCTCCTCACATGGCAGCACAATCTTTCTGCTTTGGCCAATGGTTTCTATCTCTGGTTTGTCTCTGCTCTCTGGGGCGAGCAGCAAACTCATAACTTTATGGTTCTGGTCCATCAGAAGTAAAATTATAAACATTTAAAGTTTCATCTGTGTCAGAGCTGCATTAGAGTCCATATTTTTATCTGGATTAAGCTATCAGGACTCCCTCAGCTGTGTCGTTTGGTTTATAAAAATAAACCTTTCTCACTAAAATGACTCTAAAAGCCTAAATAATTTATGTTTGTGTAAAAAAAATTTAAAACGAGTTTCTATTCCAAACATCGATCCATGGGAGTCTCTGACCTGACATTTGCTCTTTAAAGTAGGTTTTTCATGTTTGACATAGATAGCTTCTTTTACTCCTCTCTCAACCCATCTGTATCTTCTCTGTCCAGAATGTGGACTTTAGCCCCATTCCCACCTGTACCGGGTCGGCCCGGGCCGAGTAGCGTAGGTTGTTTACATATCTGGGTGGCCTGGAATTTTCCCGGGCCAACCAAGGCTCATTCTCGGCCCTCTTCTCGAGGGGGTCTGCTTCAGGCCGACCAGGGCCAACACGCCCACTGCTGACAAGAAATTCACACCTTCCATTAGAGCAAGCCTCTGATTGGTGGGTAGAATCAGCCCACATGGGCTTAAGACAAGGATGTGTGGAATCAACCGGGCCAGGCTGGGGCCGACTGGGGCTACCCGGCCCGGGCCGACCCGGTACAGATGGGAATGGCCCATAAGTCCTCTTCAAAGGTGTGTCCCTTGTCCTTCAGATGTAGGTGGACTGCAGAGTCCTGAACTGAAGAGGTTGCTCTCCTGTGGTGTGCCAGGCTTTTGTGTAATTGTTGTTTAGTTTGCCTGATGTAAACATCTGGACAGTGCTCCTACACTGGGCTGCATAAACCACGCCACTGAGCTTCTGTTTGGGTGTTTTGTCTTTAGGATGGACCAGGTTCTGTCTGAGGGTGTTGTTGGGTTAAAGTTTACTGGGATGCTGTGTTTGGAGAAGATTCTTCTCAGCTTCTCTGAGACTCCTGCCACATGAGGGCCATAATGGGCTTTTTGTGCCTGTTGTTCATTTCTTTGTGAAGTCAACAAAGAAGTCTGGAAAATAATCCACAGTAGTGAATCACAAAGGACCAGTTTGTTTTTTTTCCTTTAGTCTTTGTGGGAATGATAGCCTCAATTTAGCCTTTAGTAATATCTTAGACTCAAATGGTTTTACTCAAAGAATACATAGCTCCACCCACTCCTGCCATCATACATTGGACCTTGTGCTGACTTATGGCATAGAGTGTGAGGAAATAACAATCTTTCCACATAATCCAGTCCTCTCGGACTACTTTCTGATAACCTTTGAGTTTTTTATAACTGAGTTCTCGAGACATGAAAGTAAATTTCATTATAGTCGGTCTCTATCTGACAACGCTGTTGCATCTTTTAAATCAACTGTTCCATCTTTACTGTCCTCAGCATCTCAGAGGCATGTAGCAGAGGGCAATATTTTCAGTTCTAGCCCCTCACAAATTGATGCATTAGTTCATCATGTTAATTCCTCTTTACGTGTGGCATTAGATGATGTTGCCCCTTTAAAAAAGAAGGTAATTAGGGACAGGAAGTTGGCTCCCTGGTTTAAATGTCATTTACGAGCCTTAAAACAAAACTCTAGGAAATTGGAGAGAACATGGCGCTCCACGCACCATGAGGAGGCCTACCTGTCCTGGAAAAATAGTCATGTGCTTTATAAAAATAAGCTTCAACAAACTAGGACTGCTTATTTTTCAGCATTAATTGAGGAGAATAAGCATAATCCTAAATTTCTTTTCAGTACAGTTGCTAAACTTACACAGAATCATAGCTCTGAGCCATCTATTCCCTTAGCCCTCAGCAGCAATGACTTCATGGGATTTTTTACAAGTAAAATTAATTCTATTAGAAACAAAATCTTTAGCATCCTCCCTAATGCGATTACTTCTTCCTCAGTAAGTGAGGCAGCATCAGAGGTGACTGTAGAACCTCATCTGTGCTTGAACTGTTTTGATCCAGTTGAGCTTTCAGAGTTATCAAAAATAACCGCCTATGCCATCCGCTGGCATAGGCCAGACAATGCCCGCACTGCCCGCTCACTACAGCCATGGAATACACCTCATCAACTCACACTAACACTGTATTGGAGCAGGCGGAGGGAGACTAGGGGTCTTAGCACACCTCTGTTGTCGCTTGGCTTCCCAGGGCTGGAGGCTAGGAGGGGATCTGGCCGTCTGGTTGGGGTGGTGGGTTGCTGTGCTCAGCGTTGGGCGGGGGAGCCTGCTCATCAGCACCCCAGCAGAAAGGGTCGAACTCTGGGAACCGGTGATGGTTGTACCCCATGTGCAGCAGTGCCGGGACCAGAGTGAATAGGGTGTGTATGGGGAGCATGAGTGGGTGTCCGGCGTGAATTTTTCTAAGTCTTTGGTTGTATGTGTATGTGTGAGCATGAGGGAGGGAGTGTGTGACTGTGTCTGTATATGGCTGTATATGTTAGGTGGGGTTTTGGACTCCTCCCTTCTCCTGAGGCTTCTTTTGCTGCTACACATCTTTGCCTCCCCTCCCCCTGCCACACCTGGTGTGGGGTGTGGTGTCTTGGTCTGCCTGAGTGTTCACGGCTCCCGGGTCAGGGGGTTTAAGATTTTTGGCATCTGCCTGATTAATCCCAGTGGCTGCCTGGTGGGATCTGAGTCCCTGGGCTCTGTTGGGTCCCCGGCGGGAGCGGTCACCCCAGGGTCCCGGGTCGCTGGGTTCCGGGCTCGGCCGACTTGGGGGTGGGAGGCTGCGGGTGGGCCGGTGAGCTTGCAACTGATATCACCCGGGACTCTGCCGGCTGCTGGTTGTGGCACCCTGGGCGTTCCTCTGCGCCTTTCGAGGGGGGCGGGGGCTTTTCTGGTTAACAGTCTCCCCGGGGTCCCTGTGCTCTGGGGCAGCTCCTGGATCTCTGGGACTTGGGAGCTCCCTCCGTCTCCTACACATCTTTGGGGGCAGATCTGTGGCCCCTCACACTCTATTGGACGCTCCTATAGAGAAACCTTATACATATATATACAAGCGCGTGTACACACACAGGTGCTCACATGGTTTGCAAGAGAAGCAGACTCTTGTTAATCATTCATTTTTTATTTTTGTAGTGCAAAGGTGTAAAGATAGATTGATATAAACTGTGACTGCTTCACACAAGATACAGGACTTCAGTCTATCTATTGTGGCCACAGGGGGCAGTGGGGGCGGAGACATTCATTAACCCTGTAGAGGGTCGTTTTATCACATGCTGGCTCTAGGATCTGACCTGGAACCAAATGTGTGAAAGGATGATTAAACTCTCATGGGTTTGTTGTAATAATTCAGATAATTATGGAGTGTGACATCATTGAATGTAAAACTCTGGACATTAAGGTGGGGGTTTCTTGTTTGCAGGTCCATGTAAAGAGTGAAAGCCTTGCTGTCAAGATCTCTCAAGAAATCAACTATGCCAAGAGTTTGTATTATGAGCAGCAGCTGATGCTCCCGGCTGAGGAGAACGAGGACTGCTTGCTGCTCGAAACTTGATCGGGTCTTAACCCCAGAGAGGTTCTGACCCACCTTAAGCTAGTCCAAACCAGCTGTTCTTCGTTTTTAAATACATGTAAATACATCTGTAAAACAAGAATTGTGTAAATATTGTAATGAGGACTATATATTAAAACTGTGAAAAACCAAACCATTGAAGTTTTTTTTTCTTCCACTTTTAATTATGAATGGGGGAGGGGGAGGCATGTTGAAGACTAGTGTTGGGTGTCTTACATAAAAAAGTAATTTGTTAAAGTTACAAACTACTTTTTCCAAAAGTCATTGGGTTAGTAACTCAGTTACTACATTGTAAAAATAATTAGTTACCTAGCAAAGTAACTGACATTAATTCTATGTTGTATAACGCAGTTATGTTCTATATTAACTATAACATCAAAGATTTTTATAACTGAACAATCCTTACTGGAATGAACATTTTAGATATCTGAAATGTTAATTGCTACTAGGAACAATAGAATTATAGATTTCTTGAATGCATATTCAGTCTGCCTATTAAAGGTAGACGATGTAAGAATTGAGTAACAGTGACGTCCTGTGGTCAGATTTGGTTACTGCAGTTTCGGTTTCTCTGGGTTGCCAAATAGTGATGAAATAGGGTAGTAACGAGTATCCAGTATGCAGGCGCATTTCTGTGCTCAGCGCAGCTCGGAGCGCACACGGTGGACAGTGAGCTGAAGATCTGTAGAGGGGTTCGCAGCGCAGAACCACAGAGATGCGGTAAGATTTCCTCCCACTGAAGCGGTCTGGAAAGCCGGTCTCTGAGCGGAACCAGAAACAAGTTCTGCGCATGTGCTGGAGCCACATGGAGTCTTCCCGCCGGACCGCCAGTGTCTATAAAAGGGAGACAAACGAAACTCATCTTGTCTTTAGTCCAGTTCAACTGGAGTTGAAAAACGCTCATTGCTGCCACTCCGGACAACGTGTGCACGAGGCCTGGCGGCTGAAGTGGACGGAACACAGAACTGCTGAAAAGCAGCGGAAAACCATCAGATCTGCTCTCTTTGTGTTCAGCTTCAGCTGATGTTTGGAGAGATCGCTCGCTGCTACGACTCTGAACGCACAGACGGGAGGCCGAGCCGCTGGAATCAACAGAGGAACCATCTGACCTGCAGCGCGAACACAAAAAGGGACGCCTTGGGGTTCGCTCACGCAAGCTTTTGTTTTTTCCTATTTCTCTTCCTTCCGTTTCTTCTAATAAGTTCAGAATAAGCGATCAAACCGCGCAATTGCTTCAAATTACCAGATGGCTTTCCTTCTCCGTACCAAAAACGCCATCGGATCATCTTAAAGAGTAAGCCGTTTTTTTTGTCATTGTTTAATAACTTAAATAGTTTTATGCTGTGGCCAGGCTGACTAAACTATTAGTTATTCATTTATGATCGATCTTTTGTGTTGTTTCTTGATTTTTGTGAAGCGGTTTTGAAGTTTGGTTTAAGTTACTGTGATTGAAAGTGCTTCAGAAGTTTAAAGTGCAAGTTGCCCACCCACCCACCTACACACACACACACACACACACACACACACACACACACACACACACTTGTTTTCAGTGTTTAGGAGGACACAAGTCTAAAACACACTTATTGGGTCAGATTGTTTTACAGGATCATTTCATTGTTTCATTGTTAATTGTTGTTGATAAAATAGGTTGGTTGATATTGATTGATTAATGCTTGAGAAGGAGCTGAAGTGAATATATTAGTTAATAAATGTATAGCCAATTAAGATTTTTGTCTCAGATTGAGTTTGAGTGATATAAAATTCAACTGCAGCTCGTTAAGATTCACGGAACATTTAGACAAGACTGATAAGAGGTTTGGATTCAATTTTTCCCCTGTTAGAAGGGGTGGTGTCAGTTTCATTTTCACCAGCTCTACCCGTTAACTACATGTTCCATAGAGGACCAGAGGGATGAAGCCCATCAGGGCTGCTGACAAAAACCCAGATTCAGCTAGAACTTGTGTTGTAACCCTCCTAACTACCGTTTAATTCGATCAAACTAAAAGTTCTTGGAATCGGTTCATGTGCAAGTTTCATAGAGAAAGAGGTCAACCCAACATTTAACATTTAATGTCCCAAAGTTGTTGGTATCCATCAGGATTAAATGAGTTTAGGCTTTAGGCTTCTCCAGTGGAAAACAGCTGTGGTCTGGGCCACAGACTCTCTACTCCTATAAACCATGGTCTCATGGTCATGTAGATGCTCAAACATCTAACTTTAGTTTGTGATTTAAACGTGATTCAAATCTCACAGTCATGGTTTATTCTGCTTCACCAAAGCTGATCCAGATCATAATGTGTCTCAAGCGACACTTTCCCCATAAGTCCCGCCCCTTCTTGTGAGTGAATTAATGCTGGGTGTTGCAATGAGCGTAACAGTATTGTCTAAGGCCCTCAGCACCACGTACTGGACCACACCAAACCCTTCTCAAATTAATCAGCAGCTTTCAGAACCAGAACCAGACAGGTCTGGGCTACACAGCTACTGTGGTGATGTTGTCCTCATTGCTGTTTGTGGCTGTTGTGCCCACTGATGACCTGTTCACCGGTGGGTAAGGGGTGATCTTTGCCACCCGATGCTCCTTGTTGTGAGTGCAGAACTTGCAGGAGGCACAAGCCCAGTTACAGCAGGGTAAGAAGCGACAGATGCTGACCCGCCACAGGAACCAGCCAGGCGACCAGCAGCACCAGCAGAACATGACAGCTCCTGCCACCACACCCAGGGCGATGAACAGAACCAGCAGAGACCAAGATGGGCTCAGGTCTGGATGAAACATGGAGAAGTTCAACAAACAAGCTTTAAAATGAGTGTGTAATCCAGTTCTGTCTAGTTACTACACTACATAGAAGATTCTAGAGCAGGGGTGTCAAACTCAGTTTTGCTCAGGGGCCACATTGAGGAAAATCTAGTCCCAAGCGGGCTAGGCCAGTAAAATTAAAGTATGTATAAATTAAAAACTTCTTCAGATTGTTTTCTTTGTTTTAATACGATCAACATAAAACAAAGCTGGAGCCTGAGGACAGTATCCAAAATACTTTAAGCACAACATCACTACTAATAATAGAACACCTGAAGTGTATTTGAAAATGTGAAAGACAAAACAAAAAAACCCCGACTATTCCTCGGTAATTCACATAACTGATTCACAGATTACATGGCTATACCAGTTTCATGCATGTCTTTGACTCCTGATACCTGACATCTTTTAGCTTTCACCAGCAGTTTAATTGAAAATAAGGTTTACACAATCATCTCGCGGGCCGGATTTAAACTGTGTGTGGGCCTGATACGGCCCGTGGGCCGCATATGTGACACCCCTGTTTTAGTGTTTATTTCTACTGCACAACAACATGCACTCGCTAAACACAGCTCACCAAAGGAGATGGCAAAATAAAACAAGGCTGTAATAGATGTCTCACACGCACACACACACAAATGTAAACATGGCTAATAAACAAATCAAAACTGAAATATAAAGTAAACATGAGAGGTATCAGAGTAAGCTAGCTCCAGTGGGATGGGAAAGTTTGGGCAGCCTTGTAAATGTTCATGATGATCTTTTACAAATCGTTGGTTGTTATGATGAAACTGTCAGTTAAACATATCTTATAGGAGACACTCAGTGATGTTTGAGACGTGAAACAAAGTTTGTAGAATTTACAGAAAGTGTAATAACTGTTTAAAGAGCAGTAAGCAGGTGCGTGCGTTTGGGTTGTAACATGTTGTAAGTGGTTGCTTTTAATAAACAGTCAATAGAATATAAAGGTATTCACCAAAATGTAATATTCCATAAAAATATGGATTGTCATTATTATTGAACCTATAATATTTGATTACTAATGAAACCAGGCACTTTGGGTAAACCAGGGAAACAACACTTTATAATAATTTGACACAGAGACAAAAACATAGTTTATAAAAATCAATTCAGTACTGTATTTCCACTACTAGGATGATGCAGAACAAATGATTATACATGCTGAGTTAAGGTGAGACACTGAATGAGCAAGGATGAAACAGGAGCTTAGATGTTATGTTAAAAAAAAACCTAATGAAGTGTCTCAGAATATTGTGATGTCTGGATTGTAAAACAAGTTTAGCTGAATTTTTAATGAGGTTTAACAAGTGATTACATATTTATTAATCCATCCTGAAACCAGGTGTGTTGCACAGTACCCGTGTGATGAGGCATCCTAGCAAGCCTGCTGGCCACAAAGTCTCCTCGGCATGCAAGTAGTTTGATTTCTGGATGTCAAAGAACGTAGCTTCCTTTGAATCTGCATCAGCTGGTCAGAGATAACCTCATGGTCTTTTGGCAAGACGTTTCACATCTGAAGAGTTGTTTCTCTGATGAAGTTTTGCAGTTTTGCAAAGACAAGGATGCAACTGACCAGTTGGCCTATATAAACAGCGCTAGAACTGCAGGCTTGAGGAAGTAATTTCTCTTTTGTAAAACTGGTTGTTTACTAATTTTGGCAAATCAAAATTTAACAAGTTTAATGTGGGCGTTTACTAAAGCCCCTCAGACACCACTCATTCCTCAAACACTTAGAGAGGTTATTTCCCTCATTGCGAAGTAAAAATGTCAAACATTACTAAATTAGGGTGACCAGATGTCCCGCTTTGTGTGGGACAGTCCCACATTTTCATTACTTTTCACATCTCCCGCAAATAGAGACTCATGTCCCGCATTATTGACAGTTTCCGTTTCGAGTTTCAATCTTATAGAAGAAACTGTGAAGAAATCTGCCTGTTGCTGTCAATCAGATGGAGGCGGGACTTTAACGCAGATCCGGCGCGCCCGGACCACCAAAACAAGGGTGAGTGAGCACGGAGGAGAAAACGCTGTAAACTCGTGAACTAAACGTGTTCAGAGATACGCTCAGAGTCTTTGTTGTTTCTGAGTCATTTTTCATGTCTCGGCCCGGAGTCTGATATAAAGAGGTCAAATGCAGGTTTTCCAGTAATTAGACAGGTCCATGATAAACAATGGAGGCTCTAACACAGACAAGGTGCTGCGGTTTCAGATACCTGCTACATGCTGAGCCCCTTAAAGCACAGCGAAGAAATAATGAGAGTAAATGGAAGCTTCGATCACTGATTCTCAGACATTTGAGGCAAAAAGTATCTCTAAGAAACTTTTATTAGATTAGATCTGATTTTTTTACAGATAAGAATCTGATGTTTATTGTCTCACCTAAAATCTAGAAGAGATTTGTTGTCATGTTTAAAAAACGTTTCGCTTCTGAATTATGAAAAAAATAGCAAAAAAGTGTGGATGTTTTTTCAATGAGATGCTGATTTTAGTGGAAAATTAATTAAAACAAACATAAATAGATCTAAAATACATTACTGGTGCTTTTACTGTCATTCTGTTGTGGAAAACATTCAATGAAAACTCTGAAAAGCTGCTGTTATGGAAATTTTATATTTCATTGCTTTAATCCTGTTAACAAATGTCCTGAAGCCTTCTCACCACACTCAGACACACCCACACACTGTTCTTCCATACAGACACACACACATTCTTGTCTCACTCATACACACACTGACTCTCTCTCTCACACAGTGACCTCACTCCCATTCTTATCTTTCTGTTTAAATAAAGTCTGTGACCGGATGTTCGGGGCATTTTGCCTCGTGCATATGCCACATTTATAACTGGTTGACTTGTTGTCTCATTGTCTCCTTTTCTTTTTGACTACAGGAAATGGGTTATTGATAAAATCCCTAACATAATTTGGTCCTTCGAGAGCCGGGGTCCCATCACCTCACGGCGCCAAGAACCGACGCCGGAGGACTGTCGACAACCTAAATCGCCTCCAGCGCAGAGTTTTGCTGGGGGATCGGTGTGAGGGTCTTGACGTTGCTGGGAGGAAATGCGGATCCACAAACTACTCAAGACCTGAGTGGAGAGATTTGGTGAGATAAGTTAGTTGTTTTGTCTTGTGGTACCGAGAGAAAATCCTAGGTGACCGGAGGTTAAATTGGCTTTTGAGCGTTAGGCCAAAAATATAAATGCAACTCTGTTTTGGATGTGTAAACCGTAGGGATGAGCAAGTACACCATTATCTGTATCTGTATCTGTTCAACCATCTAAATTATCTGACCATATGACCGGATACTGAAGAGGTCAAACTGTAGATGAAAAACTGACCATTTCTGGATGCTACAGTGGTTACTCCACATATGTATTTCATGAGCATTTTTTAACCCAGAAGTACCCCTGAGGGACTTAGTTGTTTGTCCTTTTATCAAAACTTATTTTGAGCCTGAGAGGGTTAAATACTCTCAGATGGAGCTTTAATTACCACCTCCGACAGAACTTCCAAAATGTTCCGTGCCTCCATTGTTGAGGCGGCCGACCAGGGCTGTGGCTGCAGGGTGATCGGTGCCTGTCCTGACGGCAACCCCCAAAGCTGCTGGTGGACACTGGTGGTTAAGGATGCTGTCAAGCTGAAGAAAGAGTCTTATCCAATCTTTTTGGCCTGTGGAACTCCAGAGGCAGCTGATAGGTACAGGCAGTCTGGAATGACGGGTCTGTTGGATTGTCGAACCTCGGATTCAGGAAGAGCATGTGATTTTTGTCCTGGCCGTGGAACACTGAACCAACTTTATACCCTTAGGGGGGTCCTGAAGGGTGTGTGAGAGTTCGTCCAACCAATCTACATGTGTTTGTGGGTTTGGAGAAGGCATTCGACCACGTCTCATTGAGGACCCTGTGGGGGGCACTCTGGAAGTATGGAGTACAAGGCCCTCTGATACGGGCTGTTAGGTCCCTATATGACTGGTTTAAGAGCTTGGTCCGCATTGCTGGCAGTACGTTGGGCTTGGTACCAGTGAGAGTTGGACTCCACCAAGGCTGCCCTTTATCACTGATTATGTTCATAACTTTTATGGACTAGGCACAAGCAAGGTGTTGAGGGGATCTACAGTGGGGCAAAAAAGTATTTAGTCAGCCACCGATTGTGCAAGTTCTCCCACTTAAAATGATGACAGAGGTCAGTAATTTACATCATAGGTACACTTCAACTGTGAGACAGAATGTGAAAAAAAATCCATGAATTCACATGGCAGGATTTTTAAAGAATTTATTTGTAAATCAGGGTGGAAAATAAGTATTTGGTCACTTCAAACAAGGAAAATCTCTGGCTCTCACAGACCTGAAACGTCTTCTTTAAGAAGCTTTTCTGTCCTCCACTCGGTACCTGTATTAATGGCACCTGTTTGAACTCATTATCTGTATAAAAGACACCTGTCCAAAGTCTCAAACAGTCAGACTCCAAACTCCACTATGGCAAAGACCAAAGAGCTTTTGAAGGACACCAGGAAAAGAATTGTAGACCTGCATCAGACTGGGAAGAGTGAATCTACAATAGGCAAGCAGCTTGGTGTGAAAAAATCAACTGTGGGAGCAATTATCAGAAAATGGAAGACATACAAGACCACTGATAAGCTCCCTCGATCTGGGGCTCCATGCAAGATCTCATCTCTTGGGGTCAAAATGATCATGAGAACGGTGAGCAAGAATCCCAGAACCACACGGGGGGACCTGGTGAATGACCTGCAGAGAGCTAGGACCACAGTAACAAAGGTCACCATCAGTAACACACTACAACGGCAGGGACTCAAATCCTGCAGTGCCAGACGTGTTCCACTGCTGAAGCCAGTGCATGCCCAGGCCCGTCTGAAGTTTGCCAGAGAGCACATGGATGATACAGCAGAGGATTGGGAGAATGTCATGTGGTCAGATGAAACCAAAGTAGAACTTTTTGGTATAAACTCAACTCGTCGTGTTTGGAGGAAGAAGAATACTGAGTTGCATCCCAAGAACACCATACCTACTGTGAAGCATGGGGGTGGGAACATCATGCTTTGGGGCTGTTTTTCTGCTAAGGGAACAGGACGACTGATCCGTGTTAAGGACAGAATGAATGGGGCCATGTATCGTGAGATTCTGAGCCAAAACCTCCTTCCATCAGTGAGAGCTTTGAAGATGAAATGTGGCTGGGTCTTCCAACACGACAATGATCCCAAACACACCGCCCGGGCAACGAAGGAGTGGCTCCGTAAGAAGCATTTGAAAGTCCTGGAGTGGCCTAGCCAGTCTCCAGACCTCAACCCCATAGAAAATCTGTGGAGGGAGTTGAAAGTCCGTGTTGCTCGGCGACAACCCCAAAACATCACTGCTCTCGAGAAGATCTGCATGGAGGAATGGGCCAAAATACCAGCTACTGTGTGTGCAAACCTGGTAAAGACCTATAGTAATCGTTTGACCTCTGTTATTGCCAACAAAGGTTATGTTACAAAGTATTGAGTTGAATTTTTGTTATTGACCAAATACTTATTTTCCACCCTGATTTACAAATAAATTCTTTAAAAATCCTGCCATGTGAATTCATGGATTTTTTTCACATTCTGTCTCTCACAGTTGAAGTGTACCTATGATGAAAATTACTGACCTCTGTCATCATTTTAAGTGGGAGAACTTGCACAATCGGTGGCTGACTAAATACCTTTTTGCCCCACTGTATGGTGTTGGTGGCGTGAGGATCGGGTCTCTGCTTGTTCAGATGATGTGGTCCTGTTGGCTTCATCAGAGCGTGGTCTCCAACTTTTGCTGGAGCGGTTGGCAGCTGAGTGTATCTGTATCAGTTCCTCCAAGACCATGGTCTTGTTTCGGAAAAGGGTACAAAGCATTCTCCAGGCCAGGGATGAGGTCCTGCCCTAAGTGGAGGAATTTAAGTATCTCAGGGTCTTGTTCACGAGGGAAAGCTGGAATGCGAGATCAATAGGCAGATTGGTGCTGCATCTGCAGTGATGCAGGTGTTGTACCAGTATGTCGTGGTGAAGAGAGAGCTGAGTCAGAAGGCAAAGCTCTCAATTGACCCATAATGAGATAAATGGTTTTTAAAAACGGCAGAAATTAGTTTTCTCCGCAGTGTGGCTGGGCTTTCCTTTAGACATAGGGTGAGAAGCATGGTCATCCGGGAGGGGCTCGGATTAGATCCGCTGCTCCTCCACATCGAGAGGAGCCAGTTTATGTGGCTTAGGCATCTGATTAGGATGCCTCCTGGACGCCTCCCTGGTGAGGCTTTCTGGGCACGTCCAACCAGGAGGAGACTTAACGGGAGACCTGGACTCATTGGAGGGACTATGTCATGGTTGGCCAGGGAACACCTTGGGATTCCCCTGGAAGAGCTGGCCCAAGTGGCTGGGAAGAGGGAAGTCTGGGCCTTTTGACTTAGGCTGCTGCCCCCATGAACTGACTCTGGAGAAGCGGAAGAAGATGGATGGATGGGTAGACGGCTGGATAAATACTCTTTCTCGTAACTGGATTCACCTGTGTATGGAGGCCAAGGGTCACGGAGCTTATCAAACCAATTTTGAGTTCCAACAATTAGTTCTAAAGGTTTTGGAATAAAAAAAATTACAACAGAGCCAAAATATCTCCACCTGGATAAAGTTTAAACAATGATTGCACACTTTCTGTAAATCCCATAAACTTTGTTTCACTTCTCAAACATCACTGTGTGTATCTCCTAGAAGATATTTTTAACAAAAATGTTTTATCCTAGCAGACAACAATTATACAGGAAAATAATGAAGATTAACAAGGCTGCCCAAACTTTCGCATCCCACTATATGTGTAAGAATGCTTTAGTGCACTAGTTGTCGTGCAAATCTGGCAATAATTAGCCAAAACACACACATTGAGTTTTGTAAGATATCTAACTATGTTTATACATACGTCTTCAGATTCCTGATTGGTGCATTTTCTGACATGTGACAGTGAGTTTAGTAGAATTAAACTATGAACTAATATTCTTCCACGCCACGACCAGGGCTTTGGGTTTCCTGAAACCGGCTCGTTGCAGCATGAATCAGCCAACAGGCAGGCTGATATTTATTTGATATGATAAACAATATATGTCACATCCTGATGAAAAGTTTTTTTGGGTTCAATTAAATGTTTTCATTTAATGTTACGCTTTGATCTCAGTGGTCTCTGAGCATCACAATCCAGCCATTTTGGATGGTATCAATGATTTTTGCCATCTTCTTTGTTGCCTCCATCTGACCACTTTTTATGATAATTTTTTACTTTAATGTTTGCCATGATTGCTCCACAGCCCTAGAGCTAACCACCGCAACAACACTGTGCTGCTGGAAGGCAGCAAAACTATTTTCCTTGCCTACATCATGCAAAAGTGTCTCAGTGCTGCACCTGAGAATGGGCAACCATATAAACCCAGGAACCACTACAGTGTTTTTTTAACCATCTATACTTTTAAAGACCATAAACAAGCTTTCAGATGAACACAAAGAAGCAGAAAGCTGCTGTTGTATGCCAGCCTTGGTAGGCTTGCAGAGACTGTCTGTGCCACGGGCCTTCAGCACTGCTCTAGGCCTAACTCCTGGTTAAACAGTTTACTGTTTTGCTGCAGGATTCAACATTTTCTCACTAAAAACCACTTTAAATGTCCAGCTTGAATATTTATTTTTGATGTTCACTCACCTGTTACCGATTCATGACTGAAGGAGTTGTTCGCTCGTGTCCCACTAGGTTCTGCAGGCAGATTCACAGAGGAGGGCAGTGAGGTTACCAAAAGGGATGGAGGCTCCTGGGGCAGGAACCGACCTGCTGATGGAACCATTTTGGTAAATGACTACAAGCTGCTGATTCAGGGTCTGCATGATAATGAACAAGTAGCACACAGAACAGACCTTTGCAGTCAGTTGTCAGGTTTTCCTCTAAGTCACTTCCATCTCCACAATTATCAATGGCTTTGTCATCACACACCAGACTAACAGGGATGCACTTCCCATTCCTGCAGGGGAAGTAGGGCTCAGTACTGCAATCTGACTGGTTGAATCCTGTAAACAATCATGAAGTCAGGTTGATGATTACCTTGTATAAGCTGCAATGGGATGTGAAAGTTTGGGCAGCCTTGTCAATCTTCAGGATTTTCCTGTATAACTCGTTGGTTGTTACTGTTAGGGTTTTCCTTTCTAATGTAAAAATCACACAGGAACGAGTATTGTCTTTTTCAGCTTTGAGAAGGGGAGAGAGCAATGGAGAAGTTCAACAGGATATAGTCGTGTCACCGCTCAACTCCAAAGTTCTCTCCTGTGTGGCTCGTTTTTATTACACATTACAGTGATGTGGTGTGGTAAGATAGTGTTACAATAAGCTGCAACGGGACTTGGAACTGAAACACAATGTTCTAGACACGAAACTGTGGGTGACTGTGTGTGAATCGTCAGCATGAACGTGGGTGAATCGTCCGCATGAACGTGGGTGAATCGTCCGCATGAACGTGGGTGAATCGTCCGCATGAACGTGGGTGAATCGTCCGCATGAACGTGGGTGAATCGTCCGCATGAACGTGGGTGAATCGTCAGCATGAACGTGGGTGAATCGTCAGCATGAACGTGGGTGAATCGTCCGCATGAACGTGGGTGAATCGTCCGCATGAACGTGGGTGAATCGTCAGCATGAACGTGGGTGAATCGTCAGCATGAACGTGGGTGAATCGTCCGCATGAACGTGGGTGAATCGTCCGCATGAACGTGGGTGAATCGTCCGCATGAACGTGGGTGAATCGTCAGCTTGAACGTGGGTGAATCGTCAACATGAATGTGGGTGAATCGTCAGCATGAACGTGGGTGAATCGTCAGCATGAACGTGGGTGAATCGTCCGCATGAACGTGGGTGAATCGTCAGCTTGAACGTGGGTGAATCGTCAGCTTGAACGTGGGTGAATCGTCAGCATGAACGTGGGTGAATCGTCAGCATGAACGTGGGTGAATCGTCCGCATGAACGTGGGTGAATCGTCAGCATGAACGTGGGTGAATCGTCAGCATGAACGTGGGTGAATCGTCCGCATGAACGTGGGTGAATCGTCAGCATGAACGTGGGTGAATCGTCCGCATGAACGTGGGTGAATCGTCAGCTTGAACGTGGGTGAATCGTCAGCTTGAACGTGGGTGAATCGTCAGCATGAACGTGGGTGAATCGTCAGCATGAACGTGGGTGAATCGTCCGCATGAACGTGGGTGAGTAGTCAGCATGAACGTGGGTGAATCGTCAGCATGAACGTGGGTGAATCGTCAGCATGAACGTGGGTGAATCGTCCGCATGAACGTGGGTGAATCGTCAGCATGAACGTGGGTGAATCGTCAGCATGAACGTGGGTGAATCGTCAGCAGTGTGTGTGTGTGTGTGTGTGTGTGTTAAAGTTAAAGTCCCATTAGTTGTCACACACACTGATGTGTGTGCAAAATTTGTTCTCCGCATTTGACCCATCCCCTGGGGGAGAGGTGAGCTGCAGACACAGCTGCGCTCGGGAACCATTTGGTGGTTTAACCCCCCAATCCAACCCCTTCATGCTGAGTGTCAAGCAGGGAGGCATTGGGTCCCATTTTTTTGGGTCAAGTCTTTGGTATGACTCGATCAGGAATTGAACCCTGATCTCCCAGTCTCAGGGCGGACACTCTACCACTAAGCCACTGAGCTGGTCTGTGTGTGTGTGCGCGCCTGCGTGTTTTCTGTTTTGATACACAAAAATGATCACATGCATCAATCGTGGTGTTTTATTTTGAAAATTTTCTTTTATTTTGTTAAATTTACTGGCCTGCCTCTTCTGCTTTGGTTTGACTTCCTGCCAGAATTGACGCGACTCACTCACAGCTCACGAAAAACTAGAGCTCATGCCGAAACGATGGCTGCACGGCGCAAGCCTCCGTGGCGCTTCGCGGCTGATGTGACTGACAGCGTAGGTTAATAAGGGCGCCAATTAGAAGCGCTCGTCATTCCACGGCGCTTCGTCGTGCTTCCGTGTCTGGTGTGTTTCGGGCGTAAGAGGGAGAACTCGCACGGTTGGAGGCTAACTGATTAATTCTGATGAAATTGTTCAGGACATTTTTACATTGCTTTCCAGAGATGGTTGACTGTTTAGCTTAAATTTTGCTTCACATTGTAAATATTTCAAAAATTTTCTTTAATTTGTATTTCAGTCAACTATTAAATGAAAATAATTATATACTAAACTATTAATTGTTTGAACAGTTCAGCTCTCCTTAATCCATTTTAGCTCCTTTCATACACAGTTAAGTAGAAGTTATTTGTCTACCTGACACATTTCAGCTAGTAGCTCTAGCCATCCTCAGAGATCGCCGGTAATAGTGGCGTCACTTCCTGTTATCCGCGGACAGCAGAGGACGGTGTCGCCCCCTACTGCCCGCACCGTCTTTGCTGATGACATGGTCCCATCTAATGAGTATGTTCCATATTCTCTGTTCATGGTCCAGTGCGCACGCCTCTATTGTTCTTTGATCCATCTTTTGTATTTTTGTTGTTCTGCATTTTTGACCCGTGTACCTTCCCAGTCCATTATGTGGTTTTCCCTTGTGCAGTGGTCTGTTACAGCTGATGTCTTTATTTATTTACTTTCTGCTTCTTGTTTGGCTGCTCTTGTGTGTCTTCTACTTGCTTCCCTCTCACACTCCCTTTGACGCTCTATTTTTCGTGTGTTGAGTTTTCTATGTGTGTTTTATTGCAGCGTCTGCATGGGATTTCTAAATGGCTCCACATTATTTATCTGCTGATATCTTGTCCTTTTGGTGCATTAATCTTTTTCTGACTGTCATTTATGGTTTTATTGGAGTGTTGATATCATGTTTTTCATCGTTATACTATTTTCTGTTATGCATTTGATATATGGAAGGGTTATGACTGGTTTTAGTTCTGGTCTTTCAGTGTTTCTGGTTCTTTTTTCTTTTCTATTGTTGTTTGTAGTTTTCCTTTTCTTATTTCCCATGTTGGGTATCCATAGGTGTTTAACCCTCTGGAGGCAGGCGTTGCAGATTAGCAACATTAAAACCTGCCTACCTGGTTACTCCACATTCGTATTTCATGTGCGTTGTTTTAACTCAGAAGTACCCCTGAAGGACCTAGTTGTTCGCCCTTTTATCAAAACTTATTTTGAGCCTGAGAGCCTAAAGACATTTGAAAAATTTAGAACAGAGGAAAGAGCCACAGCGAACTCCGCCGCTGTCTTCGTAGTTTATGAGAAACTGAGAGTCGCTGTGTGTGACATCTGCGACGCTGTAGTTTTTTAGCTGTGGTCAAAAATGCCGTCTGGCGACAGCACAAGCATTTTTCTTTATAAGAAAGGCTTTTAGCGCTTTTACTTGTTTTAAAAATGTGTCCAAGTCATTTAGAACAGAGGAAAGAGCTGCAGCGAACTCCGCTTCAGTCGCCATGTTTATGACAAACTCGGCGTTGCAGTGTGTGACGAACGCTACTCAGTGCTGATTGGCTATTTCTATGAGTAGTGCTTTTCTGGTTATTTCTATTATGTGTGTGATGTCTTAGTTTTGATCTATGTTTTTAGCTGTAGGCTTTCTGTGTTATGTCCTCCTTCCAGAATCTTAAGCTGAAGCGAAGATGGTTCCTTAGACGTGCTACCTTTAGATGTAATCATTCCAAACGTCAGAAGTGCTTTGTTGTTTACTGTCCATATTTTTTTTTTCTTTGAAACTTTTTTGTGTGTTTGTACTGTGTTTTTGTCCATTTTTTTGTTCTTTTCTTACACAGTTTAGTAAAAGTTATTTTTTTACCTTACATGTTTCAGCTAGTAGCTCTAGCCATCCTCAGAGATCGCCGGTGATAGAGGGCGACGCCATCCTCTGCTGCCCGCGGAAAAAAGGAATTGACACCACCATGTATGAATGCGGGTGAGTCGTCATCATGAGGAACAAACCTCTTGTTCCTATATGGTCTCACATATTATGAGAAAAATGGTATTTAAAACCTCCAACATTTACCATAAATAGTTTCAGTTCAAAATATCTTATAGGAGACACACACAGTGATGTTTGAGAAGTAAATGTTTATAGGATTTACAAAAAGTGTGCAATAATTGTTGAAACAAAGTTGGGTAGGTGCATACATTTGGGCACTGTTATTTGATTGATTGCAAAACCTTACGAAGTAAATATTGGAGCTCTTTGGTTTGGTAAGCTCAGTGACCTTTGACCTCCATACACAGGCGAATCCAATAATGAGAGAGTATTTAAGGGGACTGATTGTAAGTTTCCCTCCTCTTTGTATATTCTCTGAAGAGCAGCAACATGGGGGTCTAAAACAACTCTCACATGAGCTGAAAACAAAGATGGTTCACCATCACGGTTTAGGGGAAGGAAACAGAAAGCTGTCTCAGCCATTTCAGCTGTCTGTAGGAAATGGAAGACCACAGACACAGTTCAAGTTAAGGCTCCAAGTGACAACCATCTTATTGCAGATGGAGTCACTGTGCATCGTTCAACTATTCGGTGCACTTTACACAAGGAGATGCTGCATGTGAGAGTGATGCAGAGTAGGGCTGGGCGATATGGCAAAAATAGAATATCACGATTTTTCCAATATTTTATCACGATTTCGATTTTATCACGATTTTTTTATCCATGAATAGCATAACTTCAATTGTGTATTAAAGAAGAGAAACATTGAATAAATAAACATTTATTCATATTAGGGATAATCAGCACAGTGCTAACACACTTATATTTTAAACTCACACCAGAGATGATAAAAGCCCTGAGAGAAACAATTACAAAAATCAGTTTTTCTCGTTTTTCAAGTAACTTAACATAAATTAAAATCGTAAACATATTTAAAGTGCAAACATGTCAATTGCAAACGTATTGTGCAAACATTAACTTGTTCAAAATACTATGTAGCTCCCAGTTGCTCATGTAGTGGATAGTTAAGCTCAAATACGGCTCTGATGTGCGGCTGGACCAGAGATCGCTTGTGGTAGCAAATAACTGCACATTCTGAATATTTTCTGCAACACGTCTCTAAACAAAGTAAAATTTTCCAGTGCAGATTGGAGACAACCCATAGAAGCACTGATTTGATCTCATTTCAGAGAAAAATAGAACAGGTTAGATGCACCTAATAAATAAAATTACTAACAAACTCAGGAATGTTTCTTTGCTTCACTGTTCTGGTGCTGAAAATATCACTAATGCGGATCCAAGGAGATACACAGATGAATGCACCTCTTATTTATTATTTGGAGACTACATTTACTGCAGCTGGCAGAGGCAGAGATTGTTTCTATTGATACACGAATTTACAGAATCATTTTAAATGTTAATAGGGGAAGACTGCAGGAGGGAGCGGTAAAATACAGGGGGTCCCCAGCAAAAACAAGAAACTATGAGTCTGATGAAACCCGCTGGTTTTCCATCAGGCAGTCACGGGGCAGCTCCAACGACCCAGTGACCGGTACCGACACCGGCTCGGCAGAGGGTGAACGAGCCGAGGCGACGTCGTGCTCTGCTTAAGAAGCGGTGTTATTTTCCTGCTTCAGAAGAAGCGTCCAACGTGTTTTTACGCTTTCTCCAAGACATGTCACGTCGCTAAGTTGTTAGCGCCGCGCGCTAAGGAAACCCTGCGTTCCTCTTCGGAACGAAAACCTCGTTGTCGCTCTCAGCCGCGGCGAAGCCATGTTTGTTCACACACAAGTGAAGGTGAAAACAAGCGGGGCACTAATATATTACTATGACTCACTCTGATTGGTTAAGGGTCAAACAAAGGCGTGTCATTCGCCTGGGGTAAGTTCCCTTTTCATTCAGAGGCAGAAATTCAACAGCAGAGCTGTGAATCGTGATAAAACGGTCTCTCAAAAATGACAGACCGTCAGATGTGTAGATCGTAAAACGGTCTAAAATCGTCACATCGCCCAGCCCTAATGCAGAGGAAGCGTTTTATCCGCCCACAGCACAAACAGCGGCTTTAGGTATGCTAAAGCACATTTGGACAAGCCAGCAACAACATTTTTATCATAACAACCAATGATTTATACAGGAAAATCATGAAGATTAACAAGGCTGCTTAAACTTTGACATCCCACTGTAGTTTGTCTCAAATGTAATTGAGCATCTGAGGATTCCCACAGAGGTTTGACTCACCCAGTCTGAAGGAGGTGAAATCTCCCACAAAGTCAACCCTGGGCTGGGTCCCGCGGGTCACCAGCCTCAGAGTCAGGTAGTTTCCTGTGGACAGCACTGGCTGTGGTGGACTCTTCCCACAAAGAGGAGGCCCGAGGGTGGGTGAACTCCTGTCCCGTCCATCATAGAACTGAATAAATGAGCCAGCATGACAAGGGTCTCCTGGGCCTCCACTGGAGGTGGGCTCGAATCTAGAGTTAAGAAGGGAGGAGCCTTGTAATGCCTCAGGGAAGAGAGGGGCAGGACCGAGAGGGACCACTCGGAGCAAGCTGTAGACCAGGAAGAAGCGAAAGTAGAATTGCACGTTGTCTTTAGGGGAGCTGGCCTGCATGGTGAGGTGACAGTCAGTCCCGGTGGTCACAAAGTAGTACTTCTTAGATTGCTGATGTGAGTTGACTATCATGCCATCATCCTGGATTGTCTGGTCACAGAAATCCACGACATTAACTGACAAGGAAAAAT